>NW_025764985.1:117500-307229 GCF_003918875.1 Haliotis rubra | reverse complement strand
TCTTTTTTTACAGTGTCAGCATAAAATAGAGCGGATAATGACAATATTACATAAAGTACCGATCAGAACAATAAGAAAACATGGAAACATTCTCACTGTTATAGGCTCGGTCGCAGTATCCAGGCGATTCCTCTGCACAGTTGGCGGTTCTCGTAACGTAAACGCCAGCGTGAGATAACTGATGTAAAAGCACGCCTCTTATACAGTGTAACTGGTTCTTGAAACGTTCCTTGATATACTGGGTTAACCTAATCTGGAAAGAACCACACAGTACCTTAGTAGTATCTTGTAATACCTTTCAGGAACACCAACATACGGCTTGTCTTCGTAACGTACAGTCCGTTTGATTTCATTGGCACCTTGACGACTTGCTCAACCTACTCTGCACTCCATGAGTCTGATTTGACCAATTTGATGATTTGTCTCTATACTTTTGACATCCAATAAAAGTTGTTTAACAAACGATCATTATTTTGTTGTCTCTTTTTTTTGTTATTATTAAATTATGTGACGCTGTAGGTCGAAAGTGCGCAATCAACAGTGAAATTTTCAAATTTACAAGTGCAACTCGCAATACACCTATTGTCTACCAACATGTGGTCCCCCTCGTAATTATTTGGAGTATTTTCTTACTTCTTCATCCTGTGAATGAAACCTTTGACATCTTATGACATATATACGCGATCCCAGTTTTCATTCACTTGGAGGATGAGTTCATATCATTTCTCTGAATTTAGTGAAGAAACAACCTACCGTTGTTGTGAGATTTTGTAGCCTGATTTCACCGGCCAAAAGCGCACCTATTTCAGCGGCGGCAAAGCCGTCCTGAGGCATGAAACCAGTGAAGATTTCGCCCCTGCCTGTAAGTACCTCTAGGTTTTGAAAATGACATTTGGTCCGGTTTACACCCCAAACAGCAGAAACTACGAACTAACTTCCAAGGTTTTGGAAAACCAACAAACAACGACACAATTTTCTCTTAATATCATGAGATGTATTGTGCTCCTCGAAGAGTTGCTGAAGTTCCAAGGACCAATGAGGTCATTTTATACTGATATCACACAAACCACTTACTACAGCAATAACCTTTGCTGGAGTGAAAATACGTCTTTATCAATTGGATATAAAAATAATGATAAAATGACTATAAAATGATATTATTACCCCCCGTGTGGTTTCCAAAAGCCTTCAAGCACTGATGATTTGTGAAACAGGGAACACACAGACAACCCACAATGAAATCGTGTTCTGACAAGCAACAGCTCTATGAGATACACAAATGTTCACCTTTCTCGTCGACGCCTGCCATAGCCAGGAAAATTTTGTGGTTTCAGGCTCTCTGGCCATAATGGTGTCCAAACTAAAGTGGCGCCAACGCATACCTATGAATTCTTTTATTTGCTACCAAATGAGAAGCTCTCGTTTCTAAACCATTTCCGGTACACACGACACCACGATTCCGGGATACAGAGCATATGACTCATACGTATTTACCTTTTAACCATGGCTTGCATTATTTCTGAAATGGTCAAACCAAAACAGCTATTTATTATTTCTGGTTTCGGTGGCTTGAACCACTCACGGAATTATGCCTTTGGAAAATGGACAGATTACATACCTGGCTCGCCTGACCAGTTTAATCTCATTAGGGGCCTCGCAGAAAATGATTCAGATTATTCTGCAGCAGGCATGTAAATCAGTTTTATGGCAAGAACTTTTGAGGATGATGGAAGATATTATCAATTTGTATGGAACATGCTATATTTGATGATCTCGGTGACCATTTATTTTGTAAGGAGGTTCCCATAAATTGTATGGACTCGGCAAGCTCTGAATTGAGTCCAGTTTTATACGGGGAACAGTGAACCCAAGTGTAATTGTCTCGATTATGTTTCAGGGCGCCTTCTAACCTTGGCAATGAACAAACTGAGGACATCATATGACACTTCTGCATTCTATTGATATTCTAATTTCCATTTCATAACATCTCGGTCTATAATTTCATCACAATTAACTAAATATTGAACTGCACTGTATTGCAGCACTGCACACACTCTTTGTAATGATCTGGTTCAATGGAATAGAAATGAATGATTTGACTGCACAATGCCAACTTCTAAATGCAACGTCTATCTGGAAGTGTATAATTTATGAAAAACTATGAGTTCTCCTCTATTTTGAATCACTGCCTGCCCTAGTGAGAGTGATCTAGGGACGCGCCAGGTGGCGGAATACTGGGTGACTCGGGATTCATGATCAAATGCTTGTCTTCCTCATGTTGTACTGACCACCAAAAGCTCCCCTGATTTGTCTTAAAAGGGCCTGCATGTTCTGCAAACAACACAAAGTTTCTATGTCCCCGACCGATGTTTTTTTCATGCAGAAAGGCAAAGTTTCGATTGAACCGAACTTATTATATTTTTATCTGGAAAAGACGGTTTTTTACGCTAGTACATCTTTTTCCTCAGTACATAAAAGGCCGTGGCACACACATCAAACTGGCGGACGACACAAGCATGAGTGGAGTTCCTGATGTTTGTTGTTCTGGATTGTAATGATTGTGCTCTTCATTGGATTGCATTTGCATAGTCCGTGTTGAGTTCCTGTTGGCATCTCATGGTCTCCAAAATTAGCTTCTTACATTTACTTCAACACTGCTTTTGAATACATTTCCGAAGGGTATCATGGTTTTGTTACCTTTAACGGGGAAGGAAAGCCCATTTGATGTCATGCAGTGCAAAAGCATAAAATTGATTTTCTATACTATGAACAAAATGCCTGTTAAAAGCATTTTAGAAAGGGTCAAACGTAAATACGGTGCTTGGTGTTACCTTTCTCGTAAAGCCTGCTACCAAGTTCTCGGTATCTTCAGTGGAGGTTTCTGATTCAATCCCAAAGTGAGGAAAATGTTGCCAACACTAGTGGATGATACCAAGATGCCCTGCCCACAAACACATGTGAGGCAAACCCGCTGTTCTAACCTGAACCGCACATGTGTCTAGGTGTCATGTAATTCGGAATATTTGGGAATTCCCAGATGGGATTACCCATTCCTGGCCCACTGCACCAAACCACTCTAAAATTATTTGGAGTGCCCTTTAACCTGCCTGAACCAGTAACCCCTGATCCTGACTTGCCCATTCGCAACTCTGCCGGAATATCTATTCAGGAAAGGCAGCAGGGATCTACTTCGATCATTTGAGGTACCTTTACAACAAACATATATTACACTGTTTGGACGGCGAGATATTGAATCTTGCCAATCCTAATTATGAGACTCACAGATGGCCTTCAAAACGTTCTGACCTCTCACGGTGCCCTGCCCATATTAGTAATGCTGGGCGGCACTGCTGTTGAAAGCCATGGTTGGTTTTCCACAAACACTGTTCAATGAGGTCAGCCTGAACTGAGATCCAACGGTTCTGGCATCCCAAATTGTTTACTTAAATACATTTCGGAGATTGCTATTTCTTTTTCTTTCAGCAGCCTTTTCCGGCTTGATTATACGATATTTCCAAACATCTATTTAGCATTTCCTGCTCTATGGGGTGCTGGCGAGGCCTTGAGCAACTTGACTGCTTCCCGTGTAAGGGTGATTCGACAGAATTCCATGGTTTTTACATATACTTTTCAAAACAACATGAATTAAAGCCGAGGAGAACGTACGTAAGAAAATATTGGCAAAACCCGAATCTCAGCTACTTTAGCGTTCAAGGATTATCCTGCCGCCTTCCGCAATGCTCTACCTAATTGTTCATACATGGATCTGCAAACGACTGCGTTATGTAAAACCCATTCATTACATAACGGCATATGGGATGCACATGAGGATGATGAGATGTGTTCAAACGCAGCATTTTGCTTGGTGTAAATGGAGACATTTACCTGAATTATATGTAAAAACAGCCAGATATTATCTCTTTGACTGTTCTGTGAGCCACGTTTGCCAGCTGCCCAGCGGCCACACAAAACCACGGCACGCACGGCACACATCTCACCCTGCCCTGCAAAACACTGCCCAAAGCACAACGTAGGTTCGATCAACACCTTTACGCACAATTAACCTTAGGCGATAACCGTTACGTTTACCACCGCTAATGATATGTATCTTATATCGCCTCTTGAAACTCACTCATAGCACACAGTACATACACATTTCCACACACCTCCTAACACTACCATCACCACCACCACCAGCACCACCACCACTACCACCACCACCACAACAACCACCACAAACACAACCACCACCACCACCACCACCACCACCACCACCACCACCACTACCACTACCACTACCACTACCACTACCACTACCACTACCACTACCACCGCCGCTACTGCTACTGTTACTATTTTAACCCGTGTGAAGATCCTACTCTAGAATTGATCTTCAGTAAATTCCATGCTTGTAGAGGCGACTAACGAATCAGGTGGTCAGGCTCGCTGGACTGGGTTGACACATGTCATCGTGATCCCATTTGCATATATCATTGCTCATGCTGTTGATCCCTGATTGTCTGGTCCAGATCCGATTATTTACAGACCGCCGCCATATAGCCAGTATATTGCTGAGTGTCGTCAAACTAAATGAACTCACTCAAGTACTCACTACTACTACTACTACTACTACTACTACTACTACTACTGTCACTACTATTAAAAAAAAGTGTAACTACTGCTACACTACTGTTACTGCTATTACAGACCCTGTGAAGATCCGATTGAATTGGATCTTCAGCAACCCATGCGTCTAGCGGGATCGACTCGCTGACTTGATTTCGACACACATCATCGTATTCCAACTGCTTAGGGTTGATGCTCATGCTGTTGGTCACTGATTGTTCTCGGTCTAGACTCGATTATTTAGTAACTACTACTACTACTACTACAACTACTACTACTACTACCACCAATACTACTACAACTACTACTACTACTACAACTACAACTACAACCACAACTACTACTACTACTACCACCACTACTACCACAACTACCACCACCACTACTACTTACTACTACTACTACAGCTACTACTACTGCTACTACGACTTACTACTACAACTACTACTACTACTACCACCACAACTACTGCTACTACCACCACTAGTACCACCACTACCACCACCACTACTACTACAACTACTACTACTACCACCACTACCACCACCACTACTACTACAACAACTACTACTACTACTACTTCTACTACAACTACAACTACTACTACTACTACTACAACTACTACTACTACAACAACAACTACAACAACAACTATAACAACTGTTATTTCTTGAGCTGCTATAATGCAACTCCAATCATGCCAATTATTCGATACATGGACTGTATCTCTTTGTGAAATCAGCATTCCGATAACATACGCATGTATAAACCCCGCTAGCAAACTATATATGTCCTTTCCAATCTGCATAAACGGTTGGCATGGTTCTAGTTTATTTTGAGGGTTCCCAGCAACACCTCAAATATTCAGTCAAAGAAACCGTCTTCCAAAAATCAAACGATCTATAAGTGAACTGCATGCCTCGGTATATTGAACCCTTAAATCTGTACGTGCCAGAATTTGATCTGCGACATTTTGTAAAATAATAATTTTCATTGCAACACAAAGGACCATTTTGATGAAGCCCTGGACCTCAACTGAAGTCTGAGTCTATCAATGCGTTTAGCTCTAATGAGAAGCACATGCCCTTCTGCGCCCTGAACGATCACGTTCCTCTCTGCGGGAGTGCGATTATACAACACGACGCAGTGGGGAATTAATGGACTGGATTTGTTGAGGGATCAAACGCTCACTTTCCGTATTGAATATCAATCTTACCGTGCCCGTTTCCTGCTAAAGTGTGTGTAAATAGTGCCAACTTCAACTCAACACGCTTCTTCTTCATAAATGGAAAGAATGTCACCTGACTGAGAGGCAATTTCACAATGGAATCAGAAGCCGTCATCAATAAACTACAGTTAATTGTCCCTTCGATATTTTAGGCACAAATGCAAGCATGGTCTTTCCAAGCGTGACAACCTAATCTGGTAGAAAAACGCCGTTGTTTCATCGAAATCACAGCATTTCTGCACAGCTTTCATAAAGTTTTGTGTCCAATGTCTCCTCGTATTCATGTGGACACTTGACTTGCCTTTGCATGTGTTTGTGATGGGTGCCACCAAAGGGATAGGGCAGTGTACGCTTACCTTTCGAGGACACTTTGTATCATATGTTTGGCAGTGATTCATCAACCCGTGCTTGTGATATATATACTACCCATCAAAGTTTAGACTAACTTAAAGTGAGTGAGTTTAGTTTTACGCCACACTCAGCAATATTCCAGCTATATGGCGGTGCTCTTACAAATAATCGATTCTGGACCAGACAATCCAGTGATCAACAGCATAAGCATCAATCTGCACAACTGGGAACCGATGACATGTGTCAACTACGTCAGCGAGCCTGACCACCCGATCTCGTTAGTCATCCTCTACGACAAGCATGGGTTACTGAAGATCAATATTCTAACCCGGACCTTCACACAATATGTTATGTGTTGTAGTATGTACTACCCATCAAAAGTTTAGACTAACTTAAAGCACTCACTAATGTTGGGTATATTATATATCGAAATGAATTTCTCCACTAACTGGGGAACCAACTACAAACTTTATGTAGCTGAATAATGCACGAGGGTCATGCATCAGATTGGTTGAAATGCATGTGCAAATATCGTGCATGTGAACAGATGCATTTTGGCTTAAACTTTGTGTTACGAATTCGCCAAGGTTCACCTAGTTTCACCATTTATTGAACCCATGACAATAATCTTTTAAACGTTGTTGTACAATACATCAGATTATGTGTAAACAGTACCTTTTAAACAGTATGGAATATTTTGCAAAAATCTAGCTTTAGAACAGCTGACTGGAGTAAGTGGCTACATTTTACACAAGTGAGTCTAAACTTTGACTGGTAGTTTATAATACATACAGGATGTACTTAGTAAAACAGTAGGATATCAACATAAGCAAGTGTCACAACTATTGATATGTTATATCTTTTAATGAGATAAATAGTTTAATGGTGTAACAAGGACTTTTGACAACTGATTCGCATTAGCCGTTGACGTCAGATTTTGTTAGATAATTGGCCTCTTTGTCTATCGGGTCATTTACCACGAAAAGTCAAACTATCATGAATATCGTGTGAATCCGCCTATATTCACAAACTAACGAGGATTCCACGAGGCATACGCCACATGAAACCAACAATGTCAGCTTGACTCATTCCTTACCTTTTCATGCAGCGCAGCGCCAAGTTCGTTGAGAGTGGTCGGTGGTTGTTAACGGTGACGTACTCAACATCCCAGACATGTCCGATGGGTGACAAGGTAAAGGTGGTTGGTTGGTTGGCTGGCTGGCTTTCGTTTGGATTGTTGTTTAATGCCGCACTGCAATAAGGTTGTTATGTTCTTCTGTTGGAGGTACTTCAGTGTCGGAGGAGGAGGTCTTTGTGTTATCATCCTGAAGCCAAAATGACTCATGTCGGCGTAAATATGGCACCACGTGTACCTCCAGGATGTTGTCACAGTAGTACTGAACAGTCACATGTCAGTAAATATCATATAAAGTTGTTCAGGCAGTCAAAATCATCCCACCCCACACTATTAGTGAGGAACCTCAAAACGATCGATTTATCCAACGTTAATGGCCTGAAAAAAGCTCAAAACACATACAGTCTATGCTCATTGTTCACATGTGGGGAATCGAACCCGGGTCTTCAGGGTGACGAGATTAGGCTTTTAGCCTTTCGTTATCCAACTGCCAAAAGATCTTTCGAAAATCACAGTGTCATTTGACCACCTTATGATGATGATGAGCTGGATGGTGTCTGTCTGTTCACCTTGTTCTCGTTTATATCACGGTTGGCTGGTTGGTTGTGCATTTAACGCCGCACTCAGCAATAAGGTTGTTATGTTCTCCTGTTGGAGGTACTGGGAGGTCTTTGTGTTGTCATCCTAAAGTCAAAATGACTTCCATGTCGGCGTAAACATGGCACCACGTGTACCTCCAGGATGTTGTCACAGTAGTACTGAACAGTCACATGTCAGTAAATATCATATAAAGTTGTTCAGGTAGTCAAAATCATCCCACCCAACACTATTAGTGAGGAACCCCTCAAAACGATTGTTTTAACGTTAATGGCCTGAAAAGCTCATACAGACTTCGCTCATTGTTCGCCATATGGGGAATCAGTGTTATAAATGATCTGAGAAAAACCTTTGTACATCATTTACGTCAACCACATATGGCTTAAAATCAGCATTAAGAGCGCGACACGTCATCTCTTTTCCGGCAATTGGAGCGACATGTTAGGGGAACTGACTGTCGATATGTTATCCATCTGAATGTTTTTGCCATAAGATCCACGTCGTAATACCTGCCTTCAAAAAGGGGAGAAACTATGTAAAACCTCGTACTACTCGAACTTGAAGGAGTAAAACCCTATAGTGACTTACAAGGACTAAAACAATGGCGATGACAGTAAAAATCGTTGTTAATAGCAAAAGTGATGGCAACAAACGGCATTAACAAAAAGAAAAATCCTAAATATGCATTGTGGTTTGAACGTATGAGGAAAATACCTTTAACCGATGACTCTTCTTGTGAAGAGGACCATTTCTTTGTGGGTCCCGAATGTTTACTGTCACATGACATGCTCTTTGAAAACATGTTTAATACATGAATAACAGCAAAATAACATGACCTGGGCCAACTGTCTGAGCTGTTGGTTCCAACAGTAGCTTATGATGCACACTGAACTCAAACAGAACATATTCATTAATCCAAAGAAGATCCTAATTGTCAAAGTGGAAGGCAGAGTGCAAAACTGTCCGAATCTAGAAATGACAAGGACAAATTCAATTTTCGAGATGTAGCTTTGGCGACCAGCAGGCAACACACAGACGTCAGGGTCGGCGAAGACGGAGACACATCTGATGGAGTTGGCTGGATGATAAGACTGGAGAGACATATCTAACTGCAAAACGCCAAAAGCTATACTTACCTTTCAAACAGAAAAATGCAGACTTTCTAAATTGTGATAACACACTGAAAGAGACACAATTTACAGGACAGCCCAAACTCAAAGCCAAAGGACATGAGCCTATGCAAACCTGAATGACACCGTGACTTGGTAATCCCGAATCTTGTGCACCCAACGAGGCACATTCTTCAATGCCATTCTTCAGCCACTCACTAGACACGGTACACTGCTGTCCCAAAATCGCAAACTAAGGGCAATTGTTAAATGCATCAATCAGCAATATTCCACCTGAACGACGGCGGTCTTTAAATGATCGAGTCTGGACCAGAGAATCCAGTGATCAACAGCATGAGCATCGATCTACGCAATTGAGATACGATGACAATGTGTCAAACCAAGTCAGCGAACCTGACCGCCTGATACCGTTAGTCGCCTCCTACGACAAGCATGGGTTACTGAAGACCATATTTTAACCCGGATCGTCACGGGTTCCTGTAAAGGACGTGGTAGATGTATCACACTGTGCACGTGACAGTGGCTAGCTCACCAAGGTAAATCTTCACATTTGTATCTCCAACACTGGTGACATTATCTTCGCGACAGTTTGAAGTACAAACTACATAAGATGGTGCTACAGGGCATGCTACATATATGGGACCCGTGAAGATCCGGTTTCAATTGCTCTTCAAAAGCAACGAAAGAGGCAACTAATGGGACTGTGAGACCCGTCAAGATCCGGGTTAAAATTGGTTCTCAGTAACCCATGCTTGTTGGGTAAGAGGATGACTAACGGGATCGGGTGGTGAGGCTCGTTGACTTGTTGGACACATGTCATCGTATCCCAATTGTGTAGATTGATGTTCATGATGTTGATCCCCTGGATTGTCTGGTCCAGATCCGATTATTGACAGACCGCCGCCACAGACCGCTGAAATACTGCTGAGTGCAAGTGGCGTGAAAAACTAAACTCACCCCCATGTCACTCCATGTATTGAGGGGCAATAATTCCTCTGATGGTAAGGTTGTCAGTGTAAACATGAAGGGAGTCACAGAAATATAAGAACAAGTGGTTTATTTAGAGGCCACATGATCAGGAGAACAATACATAAGATCATTCTTTGTGCATAAGGGCAAGTGGAACAAGTGTTATGCTATCTCAATAACAATACTGATAAGACATTAAACGGCAGGTTTCTTTGCTAATATATCGTGACATTTTAATAAGCTTCACATTTTGTTGCTAATTGTTTAATTCCTTGTCCGCGATGGATACATGTAATAGTATTCTTAGCCATGTACAGTTTTCTCACAAAATGAACAACCGCAGAGGAAATGCTATCCATCTTCAATTGTATTACTATTGCATTTATTGCGCTCAAGTAAATCAATCTTGGCTTTGTCGTTGTAACGAAATTTCTGACCTTATGGCTCAGATATCGCAATTCACGTAATATTCGATGAGATCTTTTAGGCATAACGCAATAATGTTTCTCTGCCTATTTGATGAAAGTTTCGAAAGAAAGTATACTTACACATATGATGGTGGCTAAAACACGAAGCAAACAATAAATCGTTATTCAATATCGATTTACTTGATACGGGTTATGGCCTTAATTTCTAGGTAACATCTGTCATTTCTGACAGAAAGTCAAAGACAATTTCACAAGTAGGCATACAAGTAGGCATTGTTTTAAAACAAAAGACGAAAAGTATCGTAATTTGATTCGTTGAAACGTTAAATGTGTGGACTTTACTGTGTGTTGTTATTTTACTTGGTAACCACTCTCTTCACTTCAGTAGCAAATTTTACAACAATTTTTCTGCAAATACACTCTCAGAAATTGAACACTCCGCGTTATCGTTCATGTGCTGACAAACATGTAAGGAAACAATATGGGCATATGCGTATCATCGCTCAAAGTTGTCATCATATGCTTGTCTGGTCCATACACGAATTTCAAAAATACAGCTGGATATTGCTGAATGATGTGTTTGACTAAAAAGAACCCCTAAACAAATAAAACAAAGTAACGAAGAAACAAAACATCATTAATAAAGAAATCAAGCAAAAAGCAATATTGTATGTTTGTATATACCTAGGATACAATGATAGTGTATTTGGGCACGTCATTTATTTGCTGTCCGTAGTAACTATGTTTCTTCTATTATAACCAATCTTGTTGAATAATGTAAGAGAATTTTGAAGACATTTTGAAAACCTAATATTAGGAAAAGTTATTATCAGAAGCAACTAAAAGACTTTAAAGGGAAACTGTTTATATTAGAAGCCTTTGTTTTGATCGATGTAGGAACAACAATTTCTGTAATCACTGTTTGTATGATGAATGACACGGAATGTTACCAACTATGTTATCAAATAATTTTAATAAAACTCTGTTTAGATGATGGAGATTTGGCCGACAAAGATTTATGACGCATGTTAGTTCTCAATCATAATACATATTCTATCTTCAGAAATGGACCTGCAAACATTTCAGTTTTTTAAACTATGTTCTTCTTAATAAACAAACATAACCCTTTCAAGAAGCATGAGGCATCTCTTAAAGCAGAATCTACCATACGATACCCAATATATCACGAGCATGTGTTAACACTGGCAATGAGTCAGGGCGGTGGAGTAGCCTTGTGGTTAAAGCGTTGGCTCGTCATGCCGAAGACCCGGGTTCGATTCCATTACGGGTACAATGTGAAGCCCATTTCTGGTGTCCCCGCAGTGATGTTGTTGAAATATTGCTAAAAGCGGCGTAAAACCAAACTTAGTCAGTCAGTCAGTCAGTCAATGAGTCATGGTAACAGATGTTTGCGGCAAGGCAAGCGTAGTCACACACAGGACAGCCGTTACAAACACATGCAAAGGCAAGTCAACACTACATTTTTCTCGCCTGTTTAAGCCTTGCACAACCGAGATTGGCTTTGCCTAACCATGGCGTTTACTACATTATGTGTCAATCCATCGGAAAAGAATAACATACGGTTACGGCCTAATACGTCGAATTTTGAACAGCCAGCAGTGCCGATCCGTCGACTCATGCTTGAGTGGTTCTGTGCTAATCGGTTGTAGTTCCGACTGTGTTAACAACACTTGGAGAGTCTAAGTTCATTAATGAATGGGTGGGCTTGTATTGGGCTAAATACCCTGACCCTGATGCATCAAGTTCTGCCCATTCTGTAGAAACACAGATGAAGACGAGTTCCATGTCCTCCTTGTAGGTCCTAGGTATGGGGAGAACAGACAAAAATATCTACCAGAATATTATACAAAGCACCCATTGTTTTGTAAAGTTTGTAGGACCACTAGCCAACCGAAATGAAAAAAACTGTAAAGCAATTTTTATAACAAAGATGTTTGAGATTAGAGAGAGACTCCTAATTTTAATCCCTACCGTGCGACTTTATTATACCTTACATTATTATACTCCCAGGTTTATCAACCAAGTCTAAATTACTACTCGAGAAGATTGAACATCACGAACTATTTATTTCTCCTTATGAATGCATTTTATTTAATGCATCAGTTTCAATTTTGTACAAAAGTAAAAATATAGAGATTCCAAACATATATGTAATGATTCAATTTGTCATTGTATCATATGAGTAGGCAAAGATATATACTGACAGTGTACAAAAAGTACAAAAAATATAGAGAGTCAAACCATCCAACACCCCTTTGCGTCTTTGTTTTGGCATGATCCAATGTTTTGATAGCTAATTCATAGCTAAGATTGATAGTGCCGATCCGTCGAATACATTTTACTACTCTGAAATCAGAAATTCGACGGATCGGCATCACACATACACACAAAACAAATTTACAAAATAATACACTCTAAATACATTTTAAATCAAGCATCATGATTTTTTCGCTTAAGCCCAAACTGTGTGCTTTAGATTATCCCACATGGCCACAGATGTAATGAAGTATCACAAATTAGCTGTTTGACACAAAGCGCCTAGAAGATACCACGCCGATACCATCTTAATGTCAGTGAGATCAGATGCAATAATAACACATACTACTGAATCAGTACATCCACTGCTGTAGCAGAAATGCTATACTAGCGTTACCGTGTTTAGTATATGAGACTTACATTCATCAAGTATTTTCCGAAATATATTCGTTAAAACATGTACCACATATACAGAGTAACATTCTTAGTAAACGCTATATTGATCAAGCGTGAAGTCTCGGTAAAACAAGTATTAGCCAGCTCCTGGTATGGTGAATGTTCCAGGCATAATCCGGTAGACAGCTCCGATAATGATTTGATCTATCCTTTGATTACAAGCTATGGCATGGAAGTGTATGCATGTATTGGATTATAGGAGCAAGGAGCAAACTGGCTGTGATGGGGGAGCAAGGTCACCAAGCTCGGGGGCTTATCTAATCAGCTGGAATCAAGACATGTGCACAGATTAACTGTAGCTGGAGTCTATGATGGCAGAACGAGAAAGTGACAGGTGATTACCACTGTTGAACAATGATGAGTTATATCATAGGTCGAATGAAGTATTCTGGGCATGTGGACATTAGATCTGGATAACCTTTACACATGTGACATTTTGCTCCCTTGGGAATTTGGTTGTCAAGGATGTATAGAGCATTCTGTCATGTTATTGAGTCTGTACATACATCTCTGAGGTCAAGGAAAATGAAACACTATGTAAATACACATATTTATTTTGGAGGTATTTCGCGTTTTCTTTATACTAATTGTAGAGTCGGTTGTTCAATTGTGACATATATCATAAGTATGTATTTGTTTCAGCAATGTTTCAGTTGAACAACGCAGTATGCATATAATCGAGTATGGACCAGACATTTCAGTGATTGACATTATGAGATGCTGCCCAACTGGTGGTACCCGTAATAAACGTATGCAAAGGTGTAGCAACCGGTCACCTGACATATTCTGGGAACGTATGGTGCAAGTAAAACATCCATTCATTCACCGATATGGCATTGCTGTCCATAGCTGTCGAATCCAATGATTTTCTCTTGGATTTCTGCAGGACCTACTGTATTTAAGGATAACGGAATGGTGGTATATATTTTTGAATGAAATATTTTTAATACTTTAATGCTGTCAATTAACAAATTGAGAGGACAACATGAAATCATCCCATTTTCAAAATAATCATATCTCATTGTAGAACACATCAGGTATTGCACACTCTTGTATTTTCTTGTTTAAATAAACCCAGTCGAAATGCATTTAACGGTGAGATACCAGGCTGTTTAAAAGTGAAATGTAATCTTTCCTTACAGGAGAAGAAATGCTTGAGGAGAATCGTCATCTTGTAACTGGCTCTCACACTCTTCTTCGAAACATCTCCTGCACATCTACTCGTCAACTATCATATTGAGTGTATTGGGTATCTAACAGATGTAAGATCTGAAGCAAAATGTCGGCAAGTTGGTGTCGGCCTTTTAAAATGTCGATGATTCATTTGCAGCTAGCTATCACTCAATCATGTTTTCCACAGCAAGTAACATTTACACTAGAGTTTTGTGAAGTTCAATAGGCATTGGGAAAATCAATGTGGTTTACACAAACCGACCTTATAAGTGCAAATGTGAAGACGAGATACTGAGCCACGTATTCTGGTACAAAACGCATCAACCCCGCATCATGTGGAATTGTTTGGTACCAAATGCAACGATGATATTATAATTTTGATACTATTACAATGCCTATGTGTGTTGTTCCTTTTTAACATTTTATTCTAACAAATTTAGGGTAACAAAGCGAAATAATTATTATACAGATATAATTCATCTATATTAGTCAACCACAGGAGCAAATGCGTTCATTGCTAAATCTGCGGGCACAGTAAGCACCATTCTCTATTCTTTTCGTCAAGCGCTCGTCTCTTGTTTGACCATCGGCTAAAACTTCAATTAAATTCGACTCTTTATTCTGACACAATTTTTCCAGCATTTTCATTGTGTCGAAAAATCATTTTTTGAATGTGACAGCATCAGAAAAATTGTTAAAGTTAAAGTTGTGAGATCCAATCCCAAGGACTTTATAGCTCACAGCTATACTCGTGTAACGTGAACAATTTCTCTGATGGTGTTTTTGTACTAATTTCTTGTTCACCAAACGTTAATCAACTTGCTACCACTTACATACCGTTTCATATTTAAAATGGTAAGTGGTGTTAGCTTGCGCATACAGCAGTGTCAGCTTATCATCATGAAACGTTCACTCGATTATGTTTCTACTCGAGCAACATCAAAGTGGTAGTAGCAGAGGCGAGGCCTGCATCAGTTCAGACATTCCTCGTTGCATTGGGCTGACACTCGTGACATAACTGTTGATTCGTGTTGATTCCCAAGTTGAAACCAAAATGTTAACCAAGAAAAAGGACTTGTGCTTTAACGAAGAACAAAGAAATGAGATATAATTAACAATTGGAGAAAAAATACTAAAACAAGTTGTTCTCAAAAGTAATTAAAAAGGGCTTGATGAGGTAACGCTGTTAAAAGATGAAAGTGTGGAATTACAGTGTAACTCGCTCGAACACCGACGCAGTATTTTTGTGAAAGCAGCCCACGTTGTCTAGATTACAGCACACTGATGCAGACACTTGCCTCCGAGTCTCATGTACCAGATTGTCAAAAAGGGTATTTTTTGTACCACCAAATTGGTAATCAATCCCAAATGACACTTGGGGTGCCTGAGGGTACAACCTGTGCTGATTCGTTCAACCTATGCACTAAATGGACAAAGCAAAACCCTGAGTTCGAGTGAGCTGATTTCGTGTGTGAATCTTAATGCAGGTTGAATGATGTCTATGGTGAAGATGGTCGCGTCCCTTGTTAGCTCTCTCATTGTGATCCCTGGTTTTAGAACTCCATCTCTGTGAATGTGTCTGATGACAAAAATACGAACGTCCTCGATGTTGGGCTTTCCTCATAATGCGAAATGGCACCTTGTGACGAAACCCAAATACTGAATAAACAGATTCATCATCTGCCAAACCAAATTACTTTCGGCACTGACTGAAAACATTGATGAAGATTTTTAAAAGATAACTGATAATCAGTGATAACAACAGGTGTTCGCAAAAAAGGTAAGAATCTTCTGTCCTACCAGGAGTATTTGCTAATATCCATTTAGACCTCAAGAGGGCACACACCAATCCTATCATATGATAATGGTTTGTGTGTTACAGTCGAGTGTAGAGCTTTCAAGATGTGTTTTTGCTGCAGAATACGATAAAACTACGATGGGTGAGGCACAACCATAAACACCCGCCATTAAATGTTCTCGAAGATGTTCTGATCAGAGATCTTGAAGGTATTTGATATACTCCACATATATATCGCAGGATGTATTATGTACAGTCGCTGTCTTGAGATATGCCAGTAGTGGCAGATTAAAGTTTTGATGTATGACTTGAATGTTTACTAGACAGACGTTTGTATAACATCCATGTCCATATACTTCAGTTCATGGTGAAAGTTTCCCCGTTTTCAAGCCACGAACCGATTTAATCATACTAAAAGTTGTTATTTTAAACTCCGTTCGTGGCTGGTCATAATACTACCCCTGAACAAACAGGAATAAAATGCTAGCTCTGAGACTTCAAATTAAAATGTGTAATAAAGAGACTTCAAATTAAAGTGTGTAATAAATAAGTCAAATACGTTTCATATTTACACATGACGCGGCATAGTCCGTAAAGTCATTAGACTCTCATGAGTCTGCTACCCACAAGCCTGTCGTGATAGCGCAAATTAGATGGCAAAGTATCTGCTTTTAAAGGACATCTACAGTGATGCCACACTTTCAAACTCATTCTATCATCATCATCAATTTGGAAACGGTTGCAGCCAGATGAAAGGCGCCAGCTGAGAATCATGGCATTAGTGCAGACTTAGAGGCACTTTTGTGTGTATCAATCGTTTGTTTGATTGCATTTAAGTAATCGTTATATCCGACACATGAGAATTAAATAGATACAACTGCTTCATAGCACAGTAAAGAACGTAATTTTATCGAAAGTGTGTCACAAAGGCGACGGGAATGCATGTTGTCATATTTGAAATATTATGTTGAAACTTCTCCTGAACGACCATCATTGTGTCTGGCACCGTGGGCGTTATAACTGCTGTATGATGAGAAAATACACTAAACTACGGTTATAACGAACTGGAAGGAAGCATTTATTTTAGTTCGTTATACGCGGAGTTCCTTATACGCATTTCAAATAAAATATAACAATAGTAAATGATCTCCACCCACAATACAGTTCCTCACAAGGGTATTCGTAATAAATGAAGTTTACTGTCAGTCAAAGGATGTCATCGATCGATGCACTATGGTTGGCAGATATAAAGGTATATCAATAATATATATGGTTATGTAGGATAAACATTATTGCATGTAATAATCCGAACTCATATATTCATAACTCGGTGGTTAATTTAAGACGATGTAACTCTATGTAGTCGACAGAATCGTTAGTGACACCAAGGTTTAATATTGGTTAGGTTGAGATGAGATAATAACAATAATAACACCGCTTGCTGATCTCTTTTACATGGATGACATCGAGCTCCTTGCCAAAGGAGATACCAATTTGAAAGAACGGGTTCTCCTTGTCGAGTCCGTTTCTAATGATATTGACATGACTCGACAAATATAATACTCTTCATTTGGAACGTGGCAAGGTAGTTAATGGTGGATCGGTCAAGTTACAGGGGGAAGGAGTTATTGAGCATCTTGTGGAAAATCAGGCCTACACCTTTCTTGGAATGCAAGTTCGAGACAAGCTCCAGAGTGCCCGAAATTCAAGAAAACTTCGGGTCGAGTACAAATCTCGCTTAAAAATCTGAGCTCAGAGCTAAATGCTCGAAACAAGGTCAAAGCCACCAATACTTTTGCTTTCCTTTCCTATTCCTTTGGAGTAGTTGATTGGACAAAACAAGACATCCAGAGTCTTGACCGCCTGACCAGAAGGATCATGTCTGATAACAGAGCCCACCACCCTAGTTCCTCTCTTAACCGTTTATATATGCAAATCAATTCTGGAGGTCGGGGTTTGATTAATGTAGGGGCTCTTCATGATAGAATATTATTGTGTACTTTTGCACATATTTATTTATCGGATGATCCTCTGGTGACGCATGTCAAGACTCATGATGAAAGCAAGGAATTCCACAGCTATCTTAGGCGTGCCAAGGTTGTTGGACAAAGTCTGGAATTTGATGTTGATTTTGTTGATGACGATGTACTTCCGGACGGTACAGCGATGGGAGTAAACTAGGTGAAGTCCTTCACCAAGTCTGCCCAGTGTCGGTCATTTATGGAGAAGCTTTCTGAGAAACCACTGCATCGTGTGTACATGCAGTGTTTGGAACAGAATAGCAATCCCACCGACTCCTTCGCCTGGATGAAGTCGGCTGGTCTTAAATGTGAAACTGAGGGCTTCCTTTTTGCTGCTCAGGACCAGTCATATCTCACTTGTAATCGCCAAAATGTGATTCTTAAAGAAAATATCAATATGAAATGTCGACTATGTAATGAATTTACAGAGACTGTCCAACACCTTGTCAGTGGATGCCCTTCTTTGGCACAAACAGCAAATCTTAAATGACATGATGGTATGGCTCGTTGCTTTTACTACCGTCTCCGCCATGTCTGTGGCTTTGACTCCGAGATCCATCCATGGTGTGACCCTGGACACGTCTAGGGCGTCATGGAAAACGACAGCTTAAATTTCTCTGGAATAGGCTCATATACAGCCTCAGAAGAGTTCCAGCCAACAAACCTGATCTTGTCCTATTTAATAAAGCTAATGAATTTATTTATATCATTGAATTTTCTGTCCCTTTTGACAGCAATGTGATTGGCAAGATTCAGGAAAAGCATGATAAATATGCGGACCTCGCTTGCATCCCAAGTACACTGTCGTCAGGCTCCCCATTGTTCTCGGTGCCCAAGGTTTGGTACCTCCTGATCTCTTGGTGCAGATCAGGAGAGTGCCCGGGTTATCCACCGGGAGCACATCTCTTCTGACACTCTGGGTAATGCAGAAGGCTGCAGTATTGGGGAGCTTTCATATTCTTCGGAAAGTTCTTGGTGGGTTCGACGAGGCAGCGTTTCCTGGGAGAAGTTCCATTCGCTGTCTGGGCTGCGTGTAGAGGGGGCTAGGGCCCTGAGCTGATGATGAGCCTTACTAGCCTGACTGTGCCAGGATCACCCGAACCCTCTCTGCTGCATACTATCTTTAATCTGTAAAACATAATAATAAGTCATCTTCTATAGCGCATAGTCTCCAAACACCATGTGATTGTTCGCAGCGCTTAATCAGAATCTGAATATTATTACCCCGGATAACCCAAGCTGCCTGTTAGGCGCTAGAAGGTCATAGTCACATAAATTTATCCAACCGGGTACCCATTTTCTGATGGGTGAACAGAGGCAACTTTCAACAAACTCATTTGCCTAAGGTGATACCGGATGTATCACATGTGCTTCGTTGTGGGGCAGGACTGAAGTCCTAGAAACTCTCAGCAGTCAAGCTGCCAATCACGGTCACCCAGCCAAGGACTGTCCGAGCTCGACGTTGTTGAACTTCAACTGATTCGCGACCCGAGGTCTGTGCACAGGACCACACACATTGGAGATAATCCAGTGATTGACACCATGAGCATTTAATCTACACAACTGGGATACGAAACCAAGTCTGCAAGCCTGACCACCGATCCGGTACGTGAGTCGCCCTTTACGCCAAGTATCATTTTTAACGTAAGTATGTAATAATGTTTACCTTAAATACACAACACAGTACAGTATATCAAAAACATCTTTACAGGAAATGGAACAAGGTTTACACTCAACATGGCCCGCAATGCGTCCACATATTTAATTTGACAAAATGACCAGTCCCTATTCCTCAGACGTCTCTTCCAGCCGCGAGCTATTTGGCTATTCGAGTTGTATTCTGATTCCGGATTGACAAATGTCACAAATTGGTTTTAATTACTTCCACTTTCCTGAGTGATGGCAATATCGCAAAACCCTTCTGCCACGCCAATTGGTACCACTATCGGCAAAACGGAAGTGGACGAGTTCCAACATGATTGTTATCACCCGTTGTAAAATTCTAGGACTACCCCCGATTACTAAGCGCTAATTTTATAGGTGGTCTGAAGGTCGCTTTTATAATTCCATCGACCAGTTCCCAATATTGAATCTTAAATTCGGCTACCGATTTAAATGTCCGGGTCACCTCGTGAGCGTTAGTATTGCATTGAATTCTTCATCCGTGCTTTCATGCCACTAGTACTTAAGGTTTTCGTACACATTTCACTCAGTGTGTTGTAATTGATGTCCTCGTGAACACGGACAAGATCAGACCTCGCTATTCCTTGTTACACTTTATCGCCAAGCATAAGGTGAGTTAGTGAGTGAGTAAGCGGTTGGATGGTTCATTGACTGAGTGATTGATTGCGTGAGAGGCTGGATGGTTGATTGTTTCGTTTGTTGGTTGACCAAATGCACACTATTTGTTGTAACAGCGTTATTGTCTATGTTGACAAGCATGTGAAGAACAATATGAGTATATGCGTATCATCGCTCAAAGTCATCACAAGCTTGTCTTATCAATACAGGAATATCAAAACGCCACCACACAGCTGGAATATTGCGCAATGAGGCGTTTGACAACAAAACATCAAACAACGAGACAAGAAAACACGCGATATTGCATGTATTTGATAAACTAAGATAGAATGATAGTATACTGGGGCACGTCATCGTAAGCTATGTTTCTCCTACTAAATCCATTATAACTTCTTTGAGTGGCATTTAGAAGATGGGAAGTACAATACAGACAAATTGTATCGATGACAACTTCTTTATTTCGTGAGTCCGACGTTACGATGCATGTAAACTGTATTGAAACGTTGCACTTACGAAATAAAACAGATGTAATCCACAAAGTTTGTCTATATAACCATTACATGTTGAATAATGTAGGGAATGTTGAAGACATTTTAAAAACCCAAAATGAGGTAAAGTTATCATCAGAAGCAAATAAAAGGACCTCAAAGGAAAACTGTTCATATTAGAAGCCTGTGTTTTCGATATAACATTTTCTGTAATCACTGTTTGTGTGATGAATGATATGGAATGTTGCCAACTAATTTATCAAAACATTTTTCAATAAAGATCTGGTTAGATGATGGAGATTTGGCCAACAAAGATTTTCAAGGCGCAATTTTCGATCACAATACACATTATATCTACAGAAATGGACGTGCACATATTTCAGGTTTTGAAACTATGTTCCTTCTTAATAAAACGACAGAACGCTTCCCAGATTGATGAGGTCCACTATACTATATCATGAGCGAGTATTAACGCAAGACTGTCCATGAGGGGTAATACCATTATCCACTGACACAGGTTACAAACACATGCAAAGAGTAGTCAACATTGCAACACTGGTTTTCCTCTTGTTTGATGGAGCCTTTCACATTCTTTAAACCAATCTTTGGTCTTTTATTAATTTGTCGGGGCATGATTGTGGCAACACAGTCAGTGAGCATGATCAAAAGATCTCGTTAAAACGTTAAAACCTTCATGATATTTTTGCTTAAGCACAAATTGTGTGCTTTAGATTATCACACATGGCCACAGATGAAGTATCACAGATGAACTATTTGACACATATTGCCCCGAACATACATAAAGTGCACAGAAGATACCACGCCGATAGCATATTAATGGCAGTGAAAATTGATGCAATTATAACACATATTACTGAATCAGCACACCCACTACTGTAGCAGAAATGCTATACTTGGTAGCGTTATCTTCCCCAGTACAAGAGGCATACATTCATCCTGTATTGTCCGAAATATATTCGTTAAAACATGTACCACATATACAGAGTAACATTCTTAGTAAACGCTATATTGATCAAGTGTGAAGTCTCGGTAAAACAAGTATTAGCCAGCTCCTGGTATGGTGAATGTTCCTGGCATAATCTGGTAGACAGCTCCGATAATGATTTGATTTATCCTTTGATTACAAGCTATGGCATGGAAGGGTATGCATGTATTGGATTATAGGAGCAAGGAGCAAACTGGCTGTGATGGGGGAGCAAGGTCACCAAGCTCGGGGCTTATCTAATCAGCTGGAATCAAGACATGTGCACAGATTAACTGTAGCTGAAGTCTATGATGGTAGAACGAGAAAGTGACGGGTGATTACCACTGTTGAACAATGATGAGTGATATCATAGGTCGAATGAAGTATTCTGGGCATGTGGACATTAGATCTGGATAACCTTTACACATGTGACATTTTGCACACTTGGCAAGTTGGTTGTCAAGGATGTATAGAGCATTCTGTCATGTTATTGAGTTTGTACATACATCTCTGAGGTCAAGGAAAATGAAACACTATGTAAATAAATATGTTCATTTTGGAGGTATTTCGCGCTTTCTTTGTACATTCATTAAAACAGAGACGACAGAACCATTTCCACTTCTGTAAAAAAGTCTGCTAGTTGTAGAGTCGGTTGTTTAATTGTGACTATATCATGAGTATGTATTTGTTTCAGCGGTGTTACAGTTTTACAACGCAGTCTGCATGCAATCGCGTCTGGACCAGAGAATCCAGTGATTGACATTATGAGGGGGCGGTGGGCGAGCTGGCTAAGGCGTCAGGCTTTTGATCCAGCGAGGTTGAGGAGCAGGGACCGAGCCCACCTGTGACCGGGTGTAAAAACCTTGGCGTCAACTTTGTGTGCAGACTCTTTCAGTGTTGTCACAACCCCTAGTGTACAGCACACAGCCCTGTGCACTTAATAGAACCCACGAAATCGTTGGTATATGGCCAGATGGTGGCCACATGAATACGTGCAAACACCTAGTTGCGGGTACAGCAACGTGTAGTGAAGTTGGACAAAGTACTGTGACTATGTGTCCCAGTCCACCCAGCTGTGAATGGGTACCTCGTTAGGATGAGAAAGCCACAGTAACTCGGTGCGCCTAGTGGCAGCAAGAGTTGTATACTCCCCAGGGAGTTGAGATTGATAATACTATGTGCCGTTGAGATTGACATCCAATGATCGTGGGAAAACATACCAGCGCCTTGAGCATGCACTAGTTGCGTGGATTTGTGCGCTATATAAATATCCTATAATAATCCTACCTCACTGGTGGCACCGGTAATAACATTTACAAAGGTGTGGCAAATGTTCCCCTCAAAGTTGGGGAACTATATAACATTTGGGGCTAATAGAATTGTGGTATATATATTTTGTATGTGTGGAATGTCTTTTTACACTTTATATTATCACTACATAATTGAGAGGACAACATGAAATCCTCACATTTTTTAAAATAATCGTATCTCATTGTTGAACACATCAGGAATTACACACTCTTGCATGTTCTTAATAAAATAAACCCAGACGAAATGCATTTAACGATGAGATATCTGGCTGTTTAATGTGAAATGCAATCTTTCTTTACGGAAAAAGAAATGCTGAAGGAGAATCGCTGTCTTTTCACTGCCACATCTCTTGCACATCTCCTCGTCAGCTATCTCATTGGGTGTATTCGGTATCTAATAAATGTAAGGTCTGAAGCAGAATTAGTTGGTGTCGGCTTATCAAAATGTCGATGATCCCTTTAAAGCTAGCTGTCACTCAATCTTTTTCGTCCACTGCGCGTAACATTTACACTAGAGTTTTTAAAACAAAATCAATAGACACTGGAAAAATCAATGTGGTTTACACAAGCCTACCTTATAAGTGCAAATTTGAAGACGATATACAGAAACCTGTATCTGGTACAAAACGCATCAACCCGGCATCATGTGAAAACTTGCTAGTATTGTTTGGTACCAAAGGCAACGAAAATATACTTTAGATACTATTGCGATATGTGTTGTTTTTTAAATTAAAACATTTACCGTAACAAAGGAAACCCTTATTTTGCAAGTGCCTATACAGCTCAACCATAAAACAAATGCGTTCATTGCTAAATCAGCGAGTTGACTGTAAGTGAACGGATGTCATCGATCGATGCACTATGGTTGGCAGATCTAAAGGAACATAACTAATATTTATGGTTATGTAGGATACATATGTATTAGAGCGTTATTTTACGTAATAACAGTTAATAAACTTTATATTTGTATATTCGTTTGATGTTTAACGCTGCACACATTAATATTCAAGCTTTATGACCGCAGTCTGCCAATATTTAGTTATAGATGAGACAATCCAATGACAGAAAACATGAGCATTTAATCTACGCAACTAGAATACGAAACCAAGTCCGCGAGCATGACCACCAATCCTTTTAGTCGCCGCTTACGACAAGCATGACTTTTAACGTAATAAGGTAATAATATCTACTTTGAATTCACAACACAGTACAGTAACCAAAATATCTTCATAGGAATTACGACGACCTTTACACTCAACATAGCCCGCAATGCGTCCACTTGTTTAAAATGACGAAATGACCAGTCCCAATTGATCAGCCATCTCTCCCAACCACGATCTCGTTCGCTGTTCGAGCTGTATTCTGATTCCGGATTCACAAATGTCACAAATTGGTTTTAATTACTTCCACTTTCCTGAGTGATAGCCACATCACAAAACCCTTCAGCCACGTCAATTGGTACCACTATCAGCACAGCGGAAGAGGGCGAGTTCCAGCATGATTATTATCACCCGTTGTAAAATTCTACGACTATCCCCCATTACTAAGCGCTAATTTTATAGTGTGTCTGAAGGTCGCTTTTATAATCCCATCGACCAGTTCCCCAAATTGGAACTTAAATTTGACGACCGATTTCAATGTCCGGGTCACCTCATGAGAGTTGTTATTGCATTGAAATCTTCATCCATGCTCTTCGGCCATTAGTGCTTAAGGTTTTCGTGCACATTTCACTCATTGTAGTGTACCTGATGTCCTCATGAACATGCACAAGACGAGACCTCGCTATTCCTTGTAACACTTGCATTGCTAAGGATAAGATGAGTTAGTGAGTGAGGGAGTGGTTGATTGAGTAAGTGGTTGGATGGTTGGTGGCTTGCTTGACTGACTGAGTGATTGAGTGAGGAGTTGATTGGGTGTTTGAGTGAGTGAGTGAGTGGTTGAATGGTTGGATGGTTGACCAGATATATGTACAGTCCGATTGTGAAATCAGTCATTTCGTGAAATGACTAAATATTTCAGTCATTTCGTGAAATGACTAAGACGACCAGTCATTTTTCTATTGACTATATACATAGGTTTGGACGTTTCCATCAAATTTGATGTAAATGTGCTTGATAACGATTGCCAATGTTCGTGATGCACGAAACAAATCGCCAAAACGCGTTTTGTGGCCCCGATTCTCAGAAACACGAAACACAAGTCTTAGTCGGATACATGGGAAAGATTGTGTGAAAAATCAGTATAAATGGCCTGTCCAACACAACAATATCACTGCACATAAAGTCACAGAGAGAATATCGAGGTTAACCCAGGAAGAAAGAGAACGAGCAGAAGGGATAGTCAAATGGCTGACCCTCTTAGTTATTTCACGAAATGACTGAAATTTTTAGTCATTTCACGACATGACTGATTTCACAATCTGTCTGTAACATATATACTATTAAATATAACAGTGTTTGTGAAGAACAATATGGGGCCATGCGCTTCATCCCTCAACGTCATCACAATTGGCCTGTTCCACACATGCATATCAAAACTCCACCATACAGCTTGTATACTGCAGAAAGAGGCGTTTGAAAAACCAAACACAAACAAAGAAACTAAGAAACAAAACTTCAAACATCGAAACAAGCAAACACGCAATATAGCATGTATTTGGTTAAACTAAGATAGAACGATAGCATATTTGGGCACGTCATCATTGAAGACTGCATTTATTTGCTGTCTGTTGCAACTTCGTTTCTCCTCTTATAACCATTATGTGTTGAATAAATTAAGAGAATATTGAAGACATTTGAAAACGCACCATGAGGAAAAGTTATCATCAGAAGCAAATAGAAAGACTTCAAAGGAAAATTGTTTATATCAGAAGCCTGTGTTTTGATCGATATAACATTTTCTGTAATCACTGTTTTTGTGATGAATGATATGGAATGTTGCCAACTAATTTATCAAATCATTTTTCAATAAAGATCTGGTTAGATGATGGAGATTTAGCCGACAAAGATTTACGACGCACATTAATTCTCGATCACATGAATACATATTGTATCTACAAAAAATCACCTGCAAATATTTCAACCGTCTTCATAAAACGACAGAAGGCTTTCCAGATTCATGAGGTCTCTTTTAAAGCAGAGTCCACTATACGATACCTACTATATCATAAGCATGTGTTTAATGCAAAATTGTCAATGGGTGGTGATACCAGTATCCAGTGACAAACACATGCAAAGAGAAGTCAACATTTCGACTCTCGTTTTTCTCTTGTTTGATTGAACCTTTCACAGTTGTAAATGAACTGACGGTCTTTCATTAATTTGTCAGAAAATATGAGTTAGTGAGTTTTGTTTTACGCCGCAACCATCAATATTCCAGCTATATGGCGGCGGTCGGTAAATATCGAGTGTGGACCAGACAATCCAGTGATCAACAGCATGAGCATCGATCTACGCAATAGGGATACTATTACATGACTGTGGCCACCAAGTCAGCGAGGATGATCCCGTTAGTCGCCTCTTACGACAATATCACATAGAAATAACTTTAAACATTATAACTTATAAGATCAAAATACATGTTAAAATAGCCTTCCGGATATTTATGCTTAAGCACAATGTGTGCTTTAGATTATCTCACATGGCCACAGATGTAATGAAGTATCACAGATTAACTATTTGACACATATTGCCCCGTAGATACAGAGAGTGCCAAGAACAGATCACGCCGATAGCATCTTAATGACAGTGAGATCAGATGCAATTATAACAAATATTGCTGAATCAGCACATCCACTGCTGTAGCAGAAATACCATACAAGCGTTACCATTTCTAGTAACTTTGATAGATATTCATTCTATATTTTTCGACTTATATTCGCTGAAACATGTACCAAATACACAGAGAAGCATTCTTAGTAAACGCTATATTGATCAAGTGTGAATCCTGGTAAAGCAAGTATTAGCCAGCTCCTGTATGGTGAATGTTCCTAGCGTAATCCGGTAGACAGCTCCGATAATGATTTGATTTATCCTTTGATTACAAGCTATGGCATGGAAGGGTATGCATGTATTGGATTATAGGAGCAAGGAGCAAACTGGCTGTGATGGGGGAGCAAGGTCACCAAGCTCGGGGGCTTATCTAATCAGCTGGAATCAAGACATGTGCACAGATTAACTGTAGCTGAAGTCTATGATGGCAGAACGAGAAAGTGACGGGTGATTACCACTGTTGAACAATGATGAGTTATATCATAGGTCGAATGAAGTATTCTGGGCATGTGGACATCAGATCTGGATAACCTTTACACATGTGACATTTTGCTCCCTTGGAAATTTGGTTGTCAAGGATGTATAGAGCATTCTGTCATGTTATTGAGTTTGTACATACATCTCTGAGGTCAAGGAAAATGAAACACTATGTAAATACACATATTTATTTTGGAGGTATTTCACGTTTTCTTTATGCTAATTGTAGAGTCGGTTGTTCAATTGTGACATATGTCATAAGTATGTATTTGTTTCAGCAATGTTTCAGTTGAACAACGCAGTATGCATATAATCAGTATGGACCAGACACATTCAGTGATTGACATTATGAGATGCTGCCCCACTGGTGGTACCCGTAATAAACGTATGCAAAGGTATGGCAACCGTTCACCTGACATATTCGGGAACGTATGGTGCAAGTAAAACATCCATTCATTCAGCGATATGGCATTGCTGTCCATAGCTGTGGAATCCAATGATTTTTCTCTTGGATTTCTGCAGGACGTACTGTATCTAAGGATAACAGAATGGTGGTATATATTTTTGGTTTGAACTATTTTTGAATACTTTAATGCTGTCTTTCAGTGGCATTTAGAGTTGTACATTGATGTCAAGATATTTTTATGGATTAAACTTCTTTTTAATTTCATAAAAATATCATGGTTTATCAATGTTACAACTCTAAATGAAATTAAAAAGAAGTTTAATCCATAAAATATATTGTACTTTAATACTGTCAATTAACAAATTGAGAGGACAACATGAAATCATCCCATTTTCAAAATAATCATATCTCATTGTAGAACACATCAGGAATTACACACTCTTGTATTTTCCTGTTTAAATAAACCCAGTCGAAATGCATTTAACGGTGAGATACCAGGCTGTTTCAACGTAAAATGTAATCTTTCCTTACAGGAGAAGAAATGCTTGAGGAGAATCGTCATCTTGTAACTGTCACACTCTTCTTCGAAACATCTCCTGCACATCTACTCGTCAACTATCATATTGAGTGTATTGGGCATCTAACAGATGTAAGATCTGAAGCAGAATGTCGGCAAGTTGGTGTCGGCCTTTTAAAATGTCGATGATTCATTTGCAGCTAGCTATCACTCAATCATGTTTTCCACTGCAAGTAACATTTACACTAGAGTTTTGTGAAGTTCAATAGGCATTGGAAAAATCAATGTGGTTACACAAACCGACCTTATAAGTGCAAATGTGAAGACGAGATACTGAGCCACGTATTCTGGCACAAAACGTATCAACCCCGCATCATGTGGAATTGTTTGGTACCAAATGCAACGATATTATAATTTTGATACTATTACAATGCCTATGTGTGTTGTTCCTTTTTAACATTTTATTCTAACAAATTTATGCGTTCATTGCTAAATCGGCGGGCACAGTAAGCACCATTCTCTATTCTTTTCGTCAAGCGCTCGTCTCTTGGATGACTATCGGCTAAAACTTCAATTAAATTCGACTCTTTATTCTGACACAATTTTCCCAGCATTTTCATTGTGTCGAAAATTCATTTTTGAATGTGACAGCATCAGAAAAATTGTTAAAGTTAAAGTTGTGAGATCCAATCCCAAGGACTTTATAGATCACAGCTATACTCGTGTAACGTGAACAATTTCTCTGATGGTGTTTTTGTACTAATTTCTTGTTCACCAAACGTTAATCAACTTGCTACCACTTACATACCGTTTCATATTTAAAATGGTAAGTGGTGTTAGCTTGCGCATACAGCAGGGTAAGCTTATCATCATGAAACGTTCACTCGATTATGTTTCTACTCGAGCAACATCAAAGTGGTAGTAGCAGAGGCGAGGCCTGCATCACTTCAGACATTCCTCGTTGCATTGGGCTGACACTCGTGACATAACTGTTGATTCGTGTTGATTCCCAAGTTGAAACCAAAATGTTAACCAAGAAAAAGGACTTGTGCTTTAACGAAGAACAAAGAAATGAGATATAATTAACAATTGGAGAAAAAATACTAAAATAAGTTGTTCTCAAAAGTAATTAAAAAGGGCTTGATGAGGTAACGCTGTTAAAAGATGAAAGTGTGGAATTACAGCGTAACTCGCTCGAACACCGACGCAGTATTTTTGTGAAAGCAGCCCACGTTGTCTAGATTACAGCACACTGATGCAGACACTTGCCTCCGAGTCTCATGTACCAGATTGTCAAAAAGGGTATTTTTTGTACCACCAAATTGGTAATCAATCCCAAATGACACTTGGGGTGCCTGAGGGTACAACCTGTGCTGATTCGTTCAACCTATGCACTAAATGGACAAAGCAAAAACCCTGGAGTTCGAGTGAGCTGATTTCGTGTGTGAATCTTAATGCAGGTTGAATGATGTCTATGGTGAAGATGGTCGCGTCCCTTGTTAGCTCTCTCATTGTGATCCCTGGTTTTAGAACTCCATCTCTGTGAATGTGTCTGATGACAAAAATACGAACGTCCTCGATGTTGGGCTTTCCTCATAATGCGAAATGGCACCTTGTGACGAAACCCAAATACTGAATAAACAGATTCATCATCTGCCAAACCAAATTACTTTCGGCACTGACTGAAAACATTGATGAAGATTTTTAAAAGATAACTGATAATCAGTGATAACAACAGGTGTTCGCAAAAAAAGGTAAGAATCTTCTGTCCTACCAGGAGTATTTGCTAATATCCATTTAGACCTCAAGAGGGCACACACCAATCCTATCATATGATAATGGTTTGTGTGTTACAGTCGAGTGTAGAGCTTTTAAGATGTGTTTTTGCTGCAGAATACGATAAATCTACAATGGGTGAGGCACAACCATAAACACCCGCCATTAAATGTTCTCGAAGATGTTCTGATCAGAGATCTTGAAGGTATTTGATATACTCCACATATATATCGCAGGATGTATTATGTGCAGTCGCTGTCTTGAGATATGCCAGTAGTGGCAGATTAAAGTTTTGATGTATGACTTGAATGTTTACTAGACAGACGTTTGTATAACATCCATGTCCATATACTTCAGTTCATGGTGAAAGTTTCCCCGTTTTCAAGCCACGAACCGATTTAATCATACTAAAAGTTGTTATTTTAAACTCCGTTCGTGGCTGGTCATAATACTACCCCTGAACAAACAGGAATAAAATGCTAGCTCTGAGACTTCAAATTAAAATGTGTAATAAAGAGACTTCAAATTAAAGTGTGTGTAATAAATAAGTCAAATACGTTTCATATTTACACATGACGCGGCATAGTCCGTAAATTCATTAGACTCTCATGGAGTCTGCTACCCTAAAGCCTGTCGTGATAGCGCAAATTAGATGGCAAAGTATCTGCTTTTAAAGGGACATCTACAGTGATGCCACACTTTCAAACTCATTCTATCATCATCATCAATTTGGAAACGGTTTGCAGCCAGATGAAAGGCGCCAGCTGAGAATCATGGCATTAGTGCAGACTTAGAAGCACTTTTGTGTGTATCAATCGTTTGTTTGATTGCATTTAAGTAATCGTTATATCCGACACATGAGAATTAAATAGATACAACTGCTTCATAGCACAGTAAAGAACGTAATTTTATCGAAAGTGTGTCACAAAGGCGACGGGAATGCATGTTGTCATATTTGAAATATTATGTTGAAACTTCTCCTGAACGACCATCATTGTGTCTGGCACCGTGGGCGTTATAACTGCTGTATGATGAGAAAATACACTAAACTACGGTTATAACGAACTGGAAGGAAGCATTTATTTTAGTTCGTTATACCCGTAGTTTAGTGTATTTATAACAAAAGTGGAAGGAAGCATTTATTTTAGTTCGTTATACGCGGAGTTCCTTATACGCATTTCAAATAAAATATAACAATAGTAAATGATCTCCACCCACAATACAGTTCCTCATAAGGGTATTCGTAATAAATGAAGTTTACTGTCAGTCAAAGGATGTCATCGATCGATGCACTATGGTTGGCAGATATAAAGGTATATCAATAATATATATGGTTATGTAGGATAAACATTATTGCATGTAATAATCCGAACTCATATATTCATAACTCGGTGGTTAATTTAAGACGATGTAACTCTATGTAGTCGACAGAATCGTTAGTGACACCAAGGTTTAATATTGGTTAGGTTGAGATGAGATAATAACAATAATAACACCGCTTGCTGATCTCCTTTACATGGATGACATCGAGCTCCTTGCCAAAGGAGATACCAATTTGAAAGAACGGGTTCTCCTTGTCGAGTCCGTTTCTAATGATATTGACATGACTCGACAAATATAATACTCTTCATTTGGAACGTGGCAAGGTAGTTAATGGTGGATCGGTCAAGTTACAGGGGGAAGGAGTTATTGAGCATCTTGTGGAAAATCAGGCCTACACCTATCTTGGAATGCAAGTTCGAGACAAGCTCCAGAGTGCCCGAATTCAAGAAAAACTTCGGGTCGAGTACAAATCTCGCTTAAAGAAAATCTGGAGCTCAGAGCTAAATGCTCGAAACAAGGTCAAAGCCACCAATACTTTTGCTTTCCTTTCCTATTCCTTTGGAGTAGTTGATTGGACAAAACAAGACATCCAGAGTCTTGACCGCCTGACCAGAAGGATCATGTCTGATAACAGAGCCCACCACCCTCGTTCCTCTCTTAACCGTTTATATATGCAAATCAATTCTGGAGGTCGGGGTTTGATTAATGTAGGGGCTCTTCATGATAGAATATTATTGTGTACTTTTGCACATATTTATTTATCGGATGATCCTCTGGTGACGCATGTCAAGACTCATGATGGAAACAAAGGAATTCCACAGCTATCTTAGGCGTGCCAAGGTTGTTGGACAAAGTCTGAAATTTGATGTTGATTTTGTTGATGACGATGTACTTCCGGACGGTACAGCAATGGGAGTAAACTAGGTGAAGTCCTTCACCAAGTCTGCCCAGTGTCGGTCATTTATGGAGAAGCTTTCTGAGAAACCACTGCATCGTGTGTACATGCAGTGTTTGGAACAGAATAGCAATCCCACCGACTCCTTCGCCTGGATGAAGTCGGCTGGTCTTAAATGTGAAACTGAGGGCTTCCTTTTGCTGCTTAGGACCAGTCATATCTCACTCGTAATCGCCAAAATGTGATTCTTAAAGAAAATATCAATATGAAATGTCGACTATGTAATGAATTTACAGAGACTGTCCAACACCTTGTCAGTGGATGCCCTTCTTTGGCACAAACAGCAAATCTTAAATGACATGATGGTATGGCTCGTTGCTTTTACTACCGTCTCCGCCATGTCTGTGGCTTTGACTCCGAGATCCATCCATGGTGTGACCCTGGACACGTCCAGGGCGTCATGGAAAACGACAGCTTAAACTTCTGTGGAATAGGCTCATATACAGCCTCAGAAGAGTTCCAGCCAACAAACCTGATCTTGTCCTATTTAATAAGGCTAATGAATTTATTTATATCATTGAATTTTCTGTCCCTTTTGACAGCAATGTGACTGGCAAGATTCAGGAAAAGCATGATAAATATGCGGACCTCGCTTGCATCCCAAGTACACTGTCGTCAGGCTCCCCATTGTTCTCGGTGCCCAAGGTTTGGTACCTCCTGATCTCTTGGTGCAGATCAGGAGAGTGCCAGGGTTATCCACCGGGAGCACATCTCTTCTGACACTCTGGGTAATGCAGAAGGCTGCAGTGTTGGGGAGCTTTCATATTCTTCGGAAAGTTCTTGGTGGGTTCGACGAGGCAGCGTTTCCTGGGAGAAGTTCCATTCGCTGTCTCTGGGTTGCGTGTAGAGGGGCTAGGGCCCTGAGCTGATGATGAGCCTTACTAGCCTGACTGTGCGAGGATCACCCGAACCCTCTCTGCTGCATACTATCTTTAATCTGTAAAACATAATAATAAGTCATCTTCTATAGCGCACAGTCTCCAAACACCATGTGATTGTTCGCAGCGCTTAATCAGAATCTGAATATTATTACCCCGGATAACCCAAGCTGCCTGTTAGGCGCTAGAAGGTCATAGTCACATGACTTTATCCAACCGGGTACCCATTTTCTGATGGGTGAACAGAGGCAACTTTCAACAAACTCATTTGCCTAAGGTGATACCGGATGTATCACATGTGCTTCGTTGTGGGGCAGGACTGAAGTCCTAGAAACTCTCAGCAGTCAAGCTGCCAATCACGGTCACCCAGCCAAGGACTGTCCGAGCTCGACGTTGTTGAACTTCAACTGATTCGCGACCCGAGGTCTGTGCACAGGACCACACACAATTGAGATAATCCAGTGATTGACACCATGAGCATTTAATCTACACAACTGGGATACGAAACCAAGTCTGCAAGCCTGACCACCGATCCCGTACGTGAGTCGCCCTTTACGCCAAGTATCATTTTTAACGTAAGTATGTAATAATGTTTACCTTAAATTCACAACACAGTACAGTATATCAAAAACATCTTTACAGGAAATGGAACAACGTTTACACTCAACATGGCCCGCAATGCGTCCACATATTTAATTTGACGAAATGACCAGTCCCTATTCCTCAGACGTCTCTTCCAGCCGCGAGCTATTTGGCTATTCGAGTTGTATTCTGATTCCGGATTGACAAATGTCACAAATTGGTTTTAATTACTTCCACTTTCCTGAGTGATAGCAATATCGCAAAACCCTTCTGCCACGCCAATTGGTACCACTATCGGCACAAGGGAAGTGGACGAGTTCCAACATGATTGTTATCACCCGTTGTTAAATTCTAGGACTACCCCCCATTACTAAGCGCTAATTTTATAGGTGGTCTGAAGGTCGCTTTTATAATTCCATCGACCAGTTCCCAATATTGAATCTTAAATTCGGCAACCGATTTCAATGTCCGGGTCACCTCGTGAGCGTTAGTATTGCATTGAATCCTTCATCCGTGCTTTCATGCCACAAGTGCTTAAGGTTTTCGTACACATTTCACTCAGTGTGTTGTAACTGATGTCCCCGTGAACACGGACAAGACCAGACCTCGCTATTCCTTGTTACACTTTATCGCCAAGCATAAGGTGAGTTAGTGAGTGAGTAAGCGGTTGGATGGTTCATTGACTGAGTGATTGATTGCGTGAGAGGCTGGATGGTTGATTGTTTCGTTGGTTGGTTGACCAAATACACACTATTTGTTGTAACAGCGTTATTGTCTATGCTGACAAGCATGTGAAGAACAATATGAGTATATGCGTATCATCGCTCAAAGTCATCACAAGCTTGTCTTATCAATACAGGAATATCAAAACGCCACCACACAGCTGGAATATTGCGCAATGAGGCGTTTGACAACAAAACATCAAACAACGAGACAAGAAAACACGCGATATTGCATGTATTTGATAAACTAAGATAGAATGATAGTATACTGGGGCACGTCATCGTAAGCTATGTTTCTCCTACTAAATCCATTATAACTTCTTCGAGTGGCATTTAGAAGATGGGAAGTACAATACAGACAAACTGTATCGATGACAACTTCTTTATTTCGTGAGTCCGACGTTACGATGCATGTAAACTGTATTGAAACGTTGCACTTACGAAATAAAACAGATGTAATCCACAAAGTTTGTCTATATAACCATTACATGTTGAATAATGTAGGGAATGTTGAAGACATTTTAAAACCCAAAATGAGGTAAAGTTATCATCAGAAGCAAATAAAAGGACCTCAAAGGAAAACTGTTTATATTAGAAGCCTCTGTTTTCGATATAACATTTTCTGTAATCACTGTTTGTGTGATGAATGATATTGAATGTTGCCAACTAATTTATCAAAACATTTTTCAATAAAGATCTGGTTAGATGATGGAGATTTGGCCAACAAAGATTTTCAAGGCGCAATTTTCGATCACAATACACATTATATCTACGGAAATGGACGTGCACATATTTCAGGTTTTGAAACTATGTTCCTTCTTAATAAAACGACAGAACGCTTCCCAGATTGGATGAGGTCCACTATACTATATCATGAGCGAGTATTAACGCAAGACTGTCCATGAGGGGTAATACCATTATCCACTGACACAGGTTACAAACACATGCAAAGAGTAGTCAACATTGCAACACTGGTTTTCCTCTTGTTTGATGGAGCCTTTCACATTCTTTAAACCGACGGGGCATGATTGTGGCAACACAGTCAGTGAGCATGATCAAAAGATCTCGTTAAAACGTTAAAACCTTCATGATATTTTTGCTTAAGCACAAATTGTGTGCTTTAGATTATCACATGGCCACAGATGAAGTATCACTAGATGAACTATTTGACACATATTGCCCCGAACATACATAAAGTGCCCAGAAGATACCACGCCGATAGCATCTTAATGGCCTCTGCAAAATTGATGCAATTATAACACATATTACTGAATCAGCACATCCACTACTGTAGCAGAAATGCTATACTTGGTAGCGTTATCTTTTAAGTACAAATTGAGTGCATACATTCATCCTGTATTGTCCGAAATATATTCGTTAAAACATGTACCACATATACAGAGTAACATTCTTAGTAAACGCTGTATTGATCAAGTGTGAAGTCTCGGTAAAACAAGTATTAGCCAGCTCCTGGTATGGTGAATGTTCCTGGCATAATCCGGAAGACAGCTCCGATAATGATTTGATTTATCCTTTGATTACAAGCTATGGCATGGAAGGGTATGCATGTATTGGATTATAGGAGCAAGGAGCAAACTGTCTGTGATGGGGAAGCAAGGTCACCAAGCTCGGGGGCTTATCTAATCAGCTGGAATCAAGACATGTGCACAGATTAACTGTAGCTGCAGTCTATGATGGCAGAACGAGAAAGTGACGGGTGATTACCACTGTTGAACAATGATGAGTGATATCATAGGTCGAATGAAGTATTCTGGGCATGTGGACATTAGATCTGGATAACCTTTACACATGTGACATTTTGCTCCCTTGGGAATTTGGTTGTCAAGGATGTATAGAGCATTCTGTCATGTTATTGAGTTTGTACATACATCTCTGAGGTCAAGGAAAATGAAACACTATGTAAATACACATATTTATTTTGGAGGTATTTCACGTTTTCTTTATACTAATTGTAGAGTCGGTTGTTCAATTGTGACATATATCATAAGTATGTATTTGTTTCAGCAATGTTTCAGTTGAACAACGCAGTATGCATATACTCGAGTATGGACCAGACAATCCAGTGATTGTCATTATGAGATGCTGCCCACTGGTGGTACCCGTAATAAACGTATGCAAAGGTGTGGCAACCGGTCACCAGACATATTCGGGAACGTATGGTGCAAGTAAAACATCCATTCATTCAGTGATATGGCATTGCTGTCCATAGCTGTCGAATCCAATGATTTTCTCTTGGATTTCTGCAGGACCTACTGTATTTAAGGATAACAGAATGGTGGTATATATTTTTGGATTGAAATATTTTTGAATACTTTAATGCTGTCAATTAACATTATTATCTAATCAGCTGGAATCAAGACATGTGCACAGATTAACTGTAGCTGAAGTCTATGATGGCGGAACGAGAAAGTGACGGGTGATTACCACTGTTGAACAATGATGAGTGATATCATAGGTCGAATGAAGTATTCTGGGCATGTGGACATTAGATCTGTATAACCTTTACACATGTGACATTTTGCACACTTGGCAAGTTGGTTGTCAAGGATGTATAGAGCATTCTGTCATGTTATTGAGTTTGTACATACATCTCTGAGGTCAAGGAAAATGAAACACTATGTAAATAAATATGTTCATTTTGGAGGTATTTCGCGCTTTCTTTGTACATTCATTAAAACAGAGACGACAGAACCATTTCCACTTCTGTAAAAAAGTCTGCTAGTTGTAGAGTCGGTTGTTTAATTGTGACTATATCATGAGTATGTATTTGTTTCAGCGGTGTTACAGTTTTACAACGCAGTCTGCATGCAATCGAGTCTGGACCAGACAATCCGGTGATTGACACTATGAGGGGGCGGTGGGCGAGCTGGCTAAGGCGTCAGGCTTTTGATCCAGCGAGGTTGAGGAGCAGGGATCGAGCCCACCTGTGACCGGGTGTAAAAACCTTGGCGTCAACTTTGTGTGCAGACTCTTTCAGTGTTGTCACAACCCCTAGTGTACAGCACACAACCCTGTGCACTTAAAAGAACCCACGAAATCGTTTGTATATGGCCAGATGGTGGCCACATGAATACATGCAAACACCTAGTTGTGGGTACAGCAACGTGTAGTGAAGTTGGACAAAGTACTGTGACTATGTGTCACAGTCCACCCAGCTGTGAATGGGTACCTCGTTAGGATGGGAAAGCACAGTAACTCGGTGCGCCTAGTGGCAGCAAGAGTTGTATACTCCCCAGGGAGTTGGGATTGATAATACGATGTGCCGTTGAGATTGACATCCAATGATCGTGGGAAAACATACCAGCGCCTTGAGCATGCACTAGTTGCGTGGATTTGTGCGCTATATAAATATCCTATAATAATCCTACCTCACTGGTGGCACCGGTAATAACATTTACAAAGGTGTGGCAAATGTTCCCCTCAAAGTTGGGGAACTATAGCATTTGGGGCTAATAGAATTGTGGTATATATATTTTGTATGTGTGGAATGTCTTTTTACACTTTATATTATCACTACATAATTGAGAGGACAACATGAAATCCTCACATTTTTTAAAATAATCGTATCTCATTGTTGAACACATCAGGAATTACACACTCTTGCATGTTCTTAATAAAATAAACCCAGACGAAATGCATTTAACGATGAGATATCTGGCTGTTTAATGTGAAATGCAATCTTTCTTTACGGAAAAAGAAATGCTGAAGGAGAATCGCTGTCTTTTCACTGCCACATCTCTTGCACATCTCCTCGTCAGCTATCTCATTGGGTGTATTCGGTATCTAATAAATGTAAGGTCTGAAGCAGAATTAGTTGGTGTCGGCTTATCAAAATGTCGATGATCCCTTTAAAGCTAGCTGTCACTCAATCTTTTTCGTCCACTGCGCGTAACATTTACACTAGAGTTTTTAAAACAAAATCAATAGACACTGGAAAAATCAATGTGGTTTACACAAGCCTACCTTATAAGTGCAAATTTGAAGACGATATACAGAAACCTGTATCTGGTACAAAACGCATCAACCCGGCATCATGTGAAAACTTGCTAGTATTGTTTGGTACCAAAGGCAACGAAAATATACTTTAGATACTATTGCGATATGTGTTGTTTTTTAAATTAAAACATTTACCGTAACAAAGGAAACCCTTATTTTGCAAGTGCCTATACAGCTCAACCATAAAAACAAATGCGTTCATTGCTAAATCAGCGAGTTGACTGTAAGTGAACGGATGTCATCGATCGATGCACTATGGTTGGCAGATCTAAAGGAACATAACTAATATTTATGGTTATGTAGGATACATATGTATTAGAGCGTTATTTTACGTAATAACAGTTAATAAACTTTATATTTGTATATTCGTTTGATGTTTAACGCTGCACACATTAATATTCAAGCTTTATGACCGCAGTCTGCCAATATTCAGTTATAGATGAGACAATCCAATGACAGAAAACATGAGCATTTAATCTACGCAACTAGAATACGAAACCAAGTCCGCGAGCATGACCACCAATCCTTTTAGTCGCCGCTTACGACAAGCATGACTTTTAACGTAATAAGGTAATAATATCTACTTTGAATTCACAACACAGTACAGTAACCAAAATATCTTCATAGGAATTACGACGACCTTTACACTCAACATAGCCAGCAATGCGTCCACTTGTTTAAAATGACGAAATGACCAGTCCCAATTGATCAGCCATCTCTCCCAACCACGATCTCGTTCGCTGTTCGAGCTGTATTCTGATTCCGGATTCACAAATGTCACAAATTGGTTTTTAATTACTTCCACTTTCCTGGTTGATAGCCATATCACAAAACCCTTCAGCCACGTCAATTGGTACCACTATCAGCACAGCGGAAGAGGGCGAGTTCCAGCATGATTATTATCACCCGTTGTAAAATTCTACGACTATCCCCCATTACTAAGCGCTAATTGTATAGTGTGTCTGAAGGTCGCTTTTATAATCCCATCGACCAGTTCCCCAAATTGGAACTTAAATTTGACGACCGATTTCAATGTCCGGGTCACCTCATGAGAGTTATTATTGCATTGAAATCTTCATCCATGCTCTTCGGCCATTAGTGCTTAAGGTTTTCGTGCACATTTCACTCATTGTAGTGTACCTGATGTCCTCATGAACATGGACAAGACGAGACCTCGCTATTCCTTGTAACACTTGCATTGCTAAGGATAAGATGAGTTAGTGAGTGAGGGAGTGGTTGATTGAGTAAGTGGTTGGATGGTTGGTGGCTTGCTTGACTGACTGAGTGATTGAGTGAGGAGTTGATTGGGTGTTTGAGTGAGTGAGTGAGTGGTTGAATGGTTGGATGGTTGACCAGATATATGTACAGTCCGATTGTGAAATCAGTCATTTCGTGAAATGACTAAATATTTCAGTCATTTCGTGAAATGACTAAGACGACCAGTCATTTTTCTATTGACTATATACATAGGTTTGGACGTTTCCATCAAATTTGATGTAAATGTGCTTGATAACGATTGCCAATGTTCGTGATGCACGAAACAAATCGCCAAAACGCATTTTGTGGCCCCGATTCTCAGAAACACGAAACACAAGTCTTAGTCGGATACATGGGAAAGATTGTGTGAAAAATCAGTATAAATGGCCTGTCCAACACAACAATATCACTGCACATAAAGTCACAGAGAGAATATCGAGGTTAACCCAGGAAGAAAGAGAACGAGCAGAAGGGATAGTCAAATGGCTGACCCTCTTAGTTATTTCACGAAATGACTGAAATTTTTAGTCATTTCACGAAATGACTGATTTCACAATCTGTCTGTAACATATATACTATTAAATATAACAGTGTTTGTGAAGAACAATATGGGGCCATGCGTTTCATCCCTCAACGTCATCACAATTGGCCTGTTCCACACATGCATATCAAAACTCCACCATACAGCTTGTATATAGCAGTAAGAGGCGTTTGAAGAACCAAACACAAACAAAGAAACTAAGAAACAAAACTTCAAACATCGAAACAAGCAAACACGCAATATAGCATGTATTTGGTTAAACTAAGATAGAACGATAGCATATTTGGGCACGTCATCATGGAAGACTGCATTTATTTGCTGTCTGTTGCAACTTCGTTTCTCCTCTTATAACCATTATGTGTTGAATAAATTAAGAGAATATTGAAGACATTTGAAAACGCACCATGAGGAAAAGTTATCATCAGAAGCAAATAGAAAGACCTCAAAGGAAAACTGTTTATATTAGAAGCCTGCTGTGTTTTGATCGATATAACATTTTCTGTAATCACTGTTTGTGTGATGAATGATATGGAATGTTGCCAACTAATTTATCAAATCATTTTTCAATAAAGATCTGATTAGATGATGGAGATTTGGCCGACAAAGATTTACGACGCACATTAATTCTCGATCACATGAATACATATTGTATCTACAAAAAATCACCTGCAAATATTTCAACCGTCTTCATAAAACGACAGAAGGCTTTCCAGATCCATGAGGTCTCTTTTAAAGCAGAGTCCACTATACGATACCTACTATATCATAAGCATGTGTTTAATGCAAAATTGTCAATGGGTGGTGATACCAGTATCCAGTGACAAACACATGCAAAGAGAAGTCAACATTTCGACTCTCGTTTTTCTCTTGTTTGATTGAACCTTTCACAGTTGTAAATGAACTGACGGTCTTTCATTAATTTGTCAGAAAATATGAGTTAGTGAGTTTTGTTTTACGCCGCAACCATCAATATTCCAGCTATATGGCGGCGGTCTGTAAATATCGAGTGTGGACCAGACAATCCAGTGATCAACAGCATGAGCATCCATCTACGCAATAGGGATACTATTACATGACTGTGGCCACCAAGTCAGCGAGGATGATCCCGTTAGTCGCCTCTTACGACAATATCACATAGAAATAACTTTAAACATTATAACTTATAAGATCAAAATACATGTTAAAATAGCCTTCCGGATATTTATGCTTAAGCACAATGTGTGCTTTAGATTATCTCACATGGCCACAGATGTAATGAAGTATCACAGATTAACTATTGACAGATATTGCCCCGTAGATACAGAGAGTGCCTAGAACAGATCACGCCGATAGCATCTTAATGACAGTGAGATCAGATGCAATTATAACAAATATTGCTGAATCAGCACATCCACTGCTGTAGCAGAAATACCATACAAGCGTTACCATTTCTAGTAACTTTGATAGATATTCATTCTATATTTTTCGACTTATATTCGCTGAAACATGTACCAAATACACAGAGAAGCATTCTTAGTAAACGCTATATTGATCAAGTGTGAATCCTGGTAAAGCAAGTATTAGCCAGCTCCTGTATGGTGAATGTTCCTGGCGTAGTCCGGTAGACAGCTTCGATAATGATTTGATTTATCCTTTGATTACAAGCTATGGCATGGAAGGATATGCATGTATTGGATTATAGGAGCAAGGAGCAAACTGGCTGTGATGGGGGAGCAAGGTCACCAGTCTCGGGGGCTTATCTAATCAGCTGGAATCAAGACATGTGCACAGATTAACTGTAGCTGCAGTCTATGATGGCAGAACGAGAAAGTGACGGGTGATTACCACTGTGGAACATTGATGAGTTATATCATAGGTCGAATGAAGTATTCTGGGCATGTGGACATTAGATCTGGATAACCTTTACACATGTGACATTTTGCTCCCTTGGGAATTTGGTTGTCAAGGATGTATAGACCATTCTGTCATGTTATTGAGTTTGTACAGACATCTCTGAGGTCAAGGAAAATGAAACACTATGTAAATACACATATTTATTTTGGAGGTATTTCACGTTTTCTTTATGCTAATTGTAGAGGCGGTTGTTCAATTGTGACATATGTCATAAGTATGTATTTGTTTCAGCAATGTTTCAGTTGAACAACGCAGTATGCATATAATCGAGTATGGACCAGACAATCCAGTGATTGACATTATGAGATGCTGCCCCACTGGTGGTACCCGTAATAAACGTATGCAAAGGTATGGCAACCGTTCACCTGACATATTCGGGAACGTATGGTGCAAGTAAAACATCCATTCATTCAGCGATATGGCATTGCTGTCCATAGCTGTGGAATCCAATGATTTTTCTCTTGGATTTCTGCAGGACGTACTGTATCTAAGGATAACAGAATGGTGGTATATATTTTTGGTTTGAACTATTTTTGAATACTTTAATGCTGTCTTTCAGTGGCATTTAGAGTTGTACATTGATGTCCAAGATATTTTTATGGATTAAACTTCTTTTTTAATTTCATAAAAATATCATGGACATCAATGTACAACTTCTAAATGAAATTAAAAAAGAAGTTTAATCCATAAAAATATATTGTACTTTAATACTGTCAATTAACAAATTGAGAGGACAACATGAAATCATCCCATTTTCAAAATAATCATATCTCATTGTAGAACACATCAGGAATTACACACTCTTGTATTTTCCTGTTTAAATAAACCCAGTCGAAATGCATTTAACGGTGAGATACCAGGCTGTTTCAACGTAAAATGTAATCTTTCCTTACAGGAGAAGAAATGCTTGAGGAGAATCGTCATCTTGTAACTGTCACACTCTTCTTCGAAACATCTCCTGCACATCTACTCGTCAACTATCATATTGAGTGTATTGGGCATCTAACAGATGTAAGATCTGAAGCAGAATGTCGGCAAGTTGGTGTCGGCCTTTTAAAATGTCGATGATTCATTTGCAGCTAGCTATCACTCAATCATGTTTTCCACTGCAAGTAACATTTACACTAGAGTTTTGTGAAGTTCAATAGGCATTGGAAAAATCAATGTGGTTACACAAACCGACCTTATAAGTGCAAATGTGAAGACGAGATACTGAGCCACGTATTCTGGCACAAAACGTATCAACCCCGCATCATGTGGAATTGTTTGGTACCAAATGCAACGATATTATAATTTTGATACTATTACAATGCCTATGTGTGTTGTTCCTTTTAACATTTTATTCTAACAAATTTATGCGTTCATTGCTAAAGCGGCGGGCACAGTAAGCACCATTCTCTATTCTTTTCGTCAAGCGCTCGTCTCTTGGATGACTATCGGCTAAAACTTCAATTAAATTCGACTCTTTATTCTGACACAATTTTCCCAGCATTTTCATTGTGTCGAAAATTCATTTTGATCAGACAGCATCAGAAAAATTGTTAAAGTTAAAGTTGTGAGATCCAATCCCAAGGACTTTATAGATCACAGCTATACTCGTGTAACGTGAACAATTTCTCTGATGGTGTTTTTGTACTAATTTCTTGTTCACCAAACGTTAATCAACTTGCTACCACTTACATACCGTTTCATATTTAAAATGGTAAGTGGTGTTAGCTTGCGCATACAGCAGGGTAAGCTTATCATCATGAAACGTTCACTCGATTATGTTTCTACTCGAGCAACATCAAAGTGGTAGTAGCAGAGGCGAGGCCTGCATCACTTCAGACATTCCTCGTTGCATTGGGCTGACACTCGTGACATAACTGTTGATTCGTGTTGATTCCCAAGTTGAAACCAAAATGTTAACCAAGAAAAAGGACTTGTGCTTTAACGAAAAACAAAGAAATGATATATAATTAACAATTGGAGAAAAAATACTAAAATAAGTTGTTCTCAAAAGTAATTAAAAAGGGCTTGATGAGGTAACGCTGTTAAAAGATGAAAGTGTGGAATTACAGCGTAACTCGCTCGAACACCGACGCAGTATTTTTGTGAAAGCAGCCCACGTTGTCTAGATTACAGCACACTGATGCAGACACTTGCCTCCGAGTCTCATGTACCAGATTGTCAAAAAGGGTATTTTTTGTACCACCAAATTGGTAATCAATCCCAAATGACACTTGGGGTGCCTGAGGGTACAACCTGTGCTGATTCGTTCAACCTATGCACTAAATGGACAAAGCAAAAACCCTGGAGTTCGAGTGAGCTGATTTCGTGTGTGAATCTTAATGCAGGTTGAATGATGTCTATGGTGAAGATGGTCGCGTCCCTTGTTAGCTCTCTCATTGTGATCCCTGGTTTTAGAACTCCATCTCTGTGAATGTGTCTGATGACAAAAAATACGAACGTCCTCGATGTTGGGCTTTCCTCATAATGCGAAATGGCACCTTGTGACGAAACCCAAATACTGAATAAACAGATTCATCATCTGCCAAACCAAATTACTTTCGGCACTGACTGAAAACATTGATGAAGATTTTTAAAAGATAACTGATAATCAGTGATAACAACAGGTGTTCGCAAAAAAAGGTAAGAATCTTCTGTCCTACCAGGAGTATTTGCTAATATCCATTTAGACCTCAAGAGGGCACACACCAATCCTATCATATGATAATGGTTTGTGTGTTACAGTCGAGTGTAGAGCTTTCAAGATGTGTTTTTGCTGCAGAATACGATAAAACTACGATGGGTGAGGCACAACCATAAACACCCGCCATTAAATGTTCTCGAAGATGTTCTGATCAGAGATCTTGAAGGTATTTGATATACCACACATAGATATAGCAGGATGTATTATGTACAGTCGCTGTCTTGAGATATGCCAGTAGTGGCAGATTAAAGTTTTGATGTATGACTTGAATGTCTACTAGACAGACGTTTGTATAACATCCATGTCCATATACTTCAGTTCATGGTGAAAGTTTCCCCGTTTTCAAGCCACGAACTGATTTAATCATACTAAAAGTTGTTATTTTAAACTCCGTTCGTGGCTGGTCATAATACTACCCCTGAACAAACAGGAATAAAATGTTAGCTCTGAGACTTCAAATTAAAATGTGCAATAAAGAGACTTCAAATTAGTGTAAGTTCAAAGTGTGTAATAAATAAGTCAAATACGTTTCATATTTACACATGACGCGGCATAGTCCGTAAATTCATTAGACTCTCATGAGTCTGCTACCCACAAGCCTGTCGTGATAGCGCAAATTAGATGGCAAAGTATCTGCTTTTAAAGGACATCTACAGTGATGCCACACTTTCAAACTCATTCTATCATCATCATCAATTTGGAAACGGTTGCAGCCAGATGAAAGGCGCTAGCTGATAATCATGGCATTAGTGCAGACTTAGAAGCACTTTTGTGTGTATCAATCGTTTGTTTGATTGCATTTAAGTAATCGTTATATCCGACACATGAGAATTAAATAGATACAACTGCTTCATAGCACAGTAAAGAACGTAATTTTATCGAAAGTGTGTCACAAAGGCGACGGGAATGCATGTTGTCATATTTGAAATATTATGTTGAAACTTCTCCTGAACGACCATCATTGTGTCTGGCACCGTGGGCGTTATAACTGCTGTATGATGAGAAAATACACTAAACTACGGTTATAACGAACTGGAAGGAAGCATTTATTTTAGTTCGTTATACCCGTAGTTTAGTGTATTTATAACGAACTGGAAGGAAGCATTTATTTTAGTTCGTTATACGCGGAGTTCCTTATACGCATTTCAAATAAAATATAACAATAGTAAATGATCTCCACCCACAATACAGTTCCTCATAAGGGTATTCGTAATAAATGAAGTTTACTGTCAGTCAAAGGATGTCATCGATCGATGCACTATGGTTGGCAGATATAAAGGTATATCAATAATATATATGGTTATGTAGGATAAACATTATTGCATGTAATAATCCGAACTCATATATTCATAACTCGGTGGTTAATTTAAGACGATGTAACTCTATGTAGTCGACAGAATCGTTAGTGACACCAAGGTTTAATATTGGTTAGGTTGAGATGAGATAATAACAATAATAACACCGCTTGCTGATCTCCTTTACATGGATGACATCGAGCTCCTTGCCAAAGGAGATACCAATTTGAAAGAACGGGTTCTCCTTGTCGAGTCCGTTTCTAATGATATTGACATGACTCGACAAATATAATACTCTTCATTTGGAACGTGGCAAGGTAGTTAATGGTGGATCGGTCAAGTTACAGGGGGAAGGAGTTATTGAGCATCTTGTGGAAAATCAGGCCTACACCTATCTTGGAATGCAAGTTCGAGACAAGCTCCAGAGTGCCCGAATTCAAGAAAAACTTCGGGTCGAGTACAAATCTCGCTTAAAGAAAATCTGGAGCTCAGAGCTAAATGCTCGAAACAAGGTCAAAGCCACCAATACTTTTGCTTTCCTTTCCTATTCCTTTGGAGTAGTTGATTGGACAAAACAAGACATCCAGAGTCTTGACCGCCTGACCAGAAGGATCATGTCTGATAACAGAGCCCACCACCCTAGTTCCTCTCTTAACCGTTTATATATGCAAATCAATTCTGGAGGTCGGGGTTTGATTAATGTAGGGGCTCTTCATGATAGAATATTATTGTGTACTTTTGCACATATTTATTTATCGGATGATCCTCTGGTGACGCATGTCAAGACTCATGATGAAAGCAAGGAATTCCACAGCTATCTTAGGCGTGCCAAGGTTGTTGGATAAAGTCTGAAATTTGATGTTGATTTTGTTGATGACGATGTACTGCCGGACGGTACAGCAATGGGAGTAAACTAGGTGAAGTCCTTCACCAAGTCTGCCCAGTGTCGGTCATTTATGGAGAAGCTTTCTGAGAAACCACTGCATCGTGTGTACATGCAGTGTTTGGAACAGAATAGCAATCCCACCGACTCCTTCGCCTGGATGAAGTCGGCTGGTCTTAAATGTGAAACTGAGGGCTTCCTTTTGCTGCTCAGGACCAGTCATATCTCACTTGTAATCGCCAAAAAATGTGATTCTTAAAGTAAATATCAATATGAAATGTCGACTATGTAATGAATTTACAGAGACTGTCCAACACCTTGTCAGTGGATGCCCTTCTTTGGCACAAACAGCAAATCTTAAATGACACGATGGAATGGCTCGTTGCTTTTACTACCGTCTCCGCCATGTCTGTGGCTTTGACTCCGAGATCCATCCATGGTGTGACCCTGGACACGTCCAGGGCGTCATGGAAAACGACAGCTTAAACTTCTGTGGAATAGGCTCATATACAGCCTCAGAAGAGTTCCAGCCAACAAACCTGATCTTGTCCTTTTTAATAAGGCTAATGAATTTATTTATATCATTGAATTTTCTGTCCCTTTTGACAGCAATGTGACTGGCAAGATTCAGGAAAAGCATGATAAATATGCGGACCTCGCTTGCATCCCAAGTACACTGTCGTCAGGCTCCCCATTGTTCTCGGTGCCCAAGGTTTGGTACCTCCTGATCTCTTGGTGCAGATCAGGAGAGTGCCAGGGTTATCCACCGGGAGCACATCTCTTCTGACACTCTGGGTAATGCAGAAGGCTGCAGTGTTGGGGAGCTTTCATATTCTTCGGAAAGTTCTTGGTGGGTTCGACGAGGCAGCATTTCCTGGGAGAAGTTCCATTCGCTGTCTGGGTTGCGTGTAGAGGGGGCTAGGGCCCTGAGCTGATGATGAGCCTTACTAGCCTGACTGTGCCAGGATCACCCGAACCCTCTCTGCTGCATACTATCTTTAATCTGTAAAACATAATAATAAGTCATCTTCTATAATGCACAGTCTCCAAACACCATGTGATTGCTCGCGGCGCTTAATCAGAATTTGAATATTATTACCCCGGATAACCCAAGCTGCCTGTTAGGCGCTAGAAGGTCATAGTCACATGACTTTATCCAACCGGGTACCCATTTTCTGATGGGTGAACAGAGGCAACTTTCAACAAACTCATTTGCCTAAGGTGATACCGGATGTATCACATGTGCTTCGTTGTGGGGCAAAACTGAAGTCCTAGAAACTCTCAGCAGTCAAGCTGCCAATCACGGTCACCCAGCCAAGGACTGTCCGAGCTCGACGTTGTTGAACTTCAACTGATTCGCGACCCGAGGTCTGTGCACAGGACCACACACATTGGAGATAATCCAGTGATTGACACCATGAGCATTTAATCTACACAACTGGGATACGAAACCAAGTCTGCAAGCCTGACCACCGATCCCGTGAGTCGCCCTTTACGCCAAGTATCATTTTTAACGTAAGTATGTAATAATGTTTACTTTAAATTCACAACACAGTACAGTATATCAAAAACATCTTTACAGGAAATGGAACAACGTTTACACTCAACATGGCCTGCAATGCGTCCACATATTTAATTTGACAAAATGACCAGTCCCTATTCCTCAGACGTCTCTTCCAGCCGCGAGCTATTTGGCTATTCGAGTTGTATTCTGATTCCGGATTGACAAATGTCACAAATTGGTTTTAATTACTTCCACTTTCCTGAGTGATAGCAATATCACAAAACCCTTCTGCCACGCCAATTGGTACCACTATCGGCACAAAGGAAGTGGACGAGTTCCAACATGATTGTTATCACCCGTTGTAAAATTCTAGGACTACCCCCTATTACTAAGCGCTAATTTTATAGGTGGTCTGAAGGTCGCTTTTATAATTCCATCGACCAGTTCCCAATATTGAATCTTAAATTCGGCTACCGATTTCAATGTCCGGGTCACCTCGTGAGCGTTAGTATTGCATTGAATTCTTCATCCGTGCTTTCATGCCACAAGTGCTTAAGGTTTTCGTACACATTTCTCTCAGTGTGTTGTAATTGATGTCCCCGTGAACACGGACAAGACCAGACCTCGCTATTCCTTGTTACACTTTATCGCCAAGGATAAGGTGAGTTAGTGAGTGAGTAAGCGGTTCGATGGTTCATTGACTGAGTGATTGATTGCGTGAGAGGCTGGATGGTTGATTGTTTCGTTGGTTGGTTGACCAAATACACACTATTTGTTGTAACAGCGTTATTGTCTATGTTGACAAGCATCTGAAGAACAATATGAGTGTATGCGTATCATCGCTCAAAGTCATCACAAGCTTGTCTAGTCCATACCGGAATATCAAAACGCCACCAAACAGCTGGAATATTGCGCAATTAGGCGTTTGACAACAAAACTTCAAACAACAAGACAAGAAAACACGCGATATTGCATGTATTTGATAAAGTAAGATAGAATGATAGTATACTGGGGCACGTCATCGTAAGCTATGTTTCTCCTACTAAAACCATTATGAACTTCTTCGAGTGGCATTTAGAAGATGGGAAGTACAATACAGACAAACTGTATCGATGACAACTTCTTTATTTCGTGAGTCCGACGTTACGATGCATATAAACTGTATTGAAACGTTACACCTACGAAATAAAACAGATGTAATCCACAAAGTTTGCCTATATAACCATTACATGCTGAATAATGTAAGGAATGTTGAAGACATTGTAAACACCCAAAATGAGGTAACATTATCATCAGAAGCAAATAAAAGGACCTCAAAGGAAAACTGTTTATATTAGAAACCTCTGTTTTCAGATTCAGATTCAGATTCATTTTTATTCAGTATTTCGGGCCTAAAGGCCTATAGTACAAATACACTTGCTACAATTATATGCACGTGTTTGTTTAGGTGGCATTTCTTGCATTAAAGACATGTTTTAAATAAATTGCAATAGATTTGATAATATCAATATTTTTAGAATTTAACAGACTGGACAATGTTTGTTCATCTCTTACAGGTGTTTGTACAAATGATAAATACTTACTTCTTAAATTTAAATATTTGGTACACACAAATAATACATGAAATTCACTTTCAATATTACCTGTATTACAATTTTTACAGATGGATTCATTTACATCACTAAAAGCTCTATTGGGTTTGCGTAAATAGTGAATTCTAAAATCATGAAAGCCAATTCTAAATTTACACAACGCCCGTATTAACGATTTGTCTTGTAGGTTCATAATATAAAACTCCGGTTCTAACAGAGATTTATGAGAAGAATAGTGTTCTAAGAAACTTGAATTATTTATAGACATAGACCATTCTTGGAAGAAAATGTCCTGAAGACGTTGCTTAAAAACATATAAAAAATTACATTCATTTCCAACCATTTGTGAAATCCACACATGAGAAAATCCAGTCGAACAAAGTAGCTGTCTAACCTCTGATGCCCAATTAAGCTTGCCAATATCATCTTGTAGCTTTAGGAACATATAACTTTGCCTTGGGTACCTATAAGAATCCATTTTTAATAATTTCAACCAAAATTTTATTACTCGTAACCTGATGAGTACAAATATATTGCAACGCCCAGTTTCCCCCTAATACAGCCTTATTTGAAGCATACTTTCCCAAATTTAGGAAGCATTTAAAATATGATGCATGAACCTTTTCTATACAATGAAAGTATTTAGTTCCCCAGATTTCGGACCCATATAAAAGAATCGGTAAAATCTTACAATCAAAGATGGTACAGGCCGTTTTGAAAGAAATAAAAGAATTCTTTTTGAATAACTGATATACAGATTGCATAGCCTTTGATGCTTGAACAGATAAATGTTTACAGGCTGTTGACCAATTTAGTCTGTTTTCGATATAACATTTTCTGTAATCACTGTTTGTGTGATGAATGATATGGAATGTTGCCAACTAATTTATCAAAACATTTTTCAATAAAGATCTGGTTAGATGATGGAGATTTGGCCAACAAAGATTTTCAAGGCGCAATTTTCGATCACAATACACATTATATCTACAGAAATGGATGTGCACATATTTCAGGTTTTGAAACTATGTTCCTTCTTAATAAAACGACAGAACGACAGAACACCAGAGCGAGTATTAACGCAAGACTGTCTATGAGGGGTAATACCATTATCCACTGACACAGGTTACAAACACATGCAAAGAGAAGTCAACATTGCAACACTGGTTTTCCTCTTGTTTGATGGAGCCTTTCACAGTCTTTAAACCGACGGGGCTTTGTTTCACTTTGGTTTTTTATTAATTTGTCAGAAAGAATGAGTGAGTGAGTTTAGTGTGTTTAGTTTTACGCCACACTCAGCAATATTCCAGCTATATGGCATCGATCTACGCAATGGGATACGATGACATGATTGTGGCAACACAGTCAGTGAGCATGATCAAAAGATCTCATTAGTCGCCTCTTGCAACAATATCAGAAATGAATAGATTTAAACATTATAACTTATAAGATCAAAACATACGTTAAAACCTTCATGATATTTTTGCTTAAGCACAAATTGTGTGCTTTAGATTATCACACATGGCCACAGATGAAGTATCACAGATGAACTATTTGACACATATTGCCCCGAACATACATAAAGTGCACAGAAGATACCACGCCGATAGCATATTAATGGCAGTGAACATTGATGCGATTATAACACATATTACTGAATCAGCACACCCACTACTGTAGCAGAAATGCTATACTTGGTAGCGTTATCTTTCCCAGTACAAGAGGCATACATTCATCCTGTATTGTCCGAAATATATTCGTTAAAACATGTACCACATATACAGAGTAACATTCTTAGTAAACGTTATATTGATCAAGTGTGAAGTCTCTGTAAAACAAATATTAGCCAGCTCCTGGTATGGTGAATGTTCCTGGCATAATCCGGAAGACAGCTCCGATAATGATTTGATTTATCCTTTGATTACAAGCTATGGCATGGAAGGGTATGCATGTATTGGATTATAGGAGCAAGGAGCAAACTGGCTGTGATGGGGGAGCAAGGTCACCAAGCTCGGGGGCTTATCTAATCTGCTGGAATCAAGACATGTGCACAGATTAACTGTAACTGAAGTCTATGATGGCAGAACGAGAAAGTGACGGGTGATTACCACTGTGGAACAAAGGTGAGTTATATCATAGGTCGAATGAAGTATTCTTGGCATGTGGACATTAGATCTGGATAACCTTTACACATGTGACATTTTGCTCCCTTGGGAATTTGGTTGTCAAGGATGTATAGAGCATTCTGTCATGTTATTGAGTCTGTACATACATGTCTGAGGTCAAGGAAAATGAAACACTATGTAAATAAATATATTTATTTTGGAGGTATTTAGCGTTTTCTTTGTACATTCATTAAAAGAGAGAATCCAATTCTGTAAGAAAATCTGCTAATTGTAGAGTCGGTTGTTCAATTGTGACTGTATCATGAGTATGTATTTGTTTTAGCGGTGTAACAGTTGTACAACGCAGTCTGCATGCAATCGAGTCTGGACCAGACAATCCGGTGATTGACACTATGAGGGGCGGTGGGCGAGCTGGCTAAGGCGCCAGGCTTTTGATCCAGCGAGGTTGAGGAGCTGGGATCGAGCCCACCTGTGACCGGGTGTAAAAACCTTAGCGTCAACTGTGTGTGCAGACTCTTTCAGTGTTGTCACAATCCCTAGTGTACAGTACACAACCCTGTGCACTTAAAAGAACCCACGAATCCGTTGGTATATGGCCAGATGGTGGCCACATGAATACGTGCAAACACCTAGTTGCGGGTACAGCAACGTGTAGTGAAGTTGGACAAAGTACTGTGACTATGTGTCCCAGTCCACCCAGCTGTGAATGGGTACCTCGTTAGGATGAGAAAGCCACAGTAACTCGGTGCGCCTAGTGGCAGCAAGAGTTGTATACTCCCCAGGGAGTTGGGATTGATAATACGATGTGCCGTTGAGACTGACATCCAGTGATCGAGGGAAAAAATACCAGCGCCTTGAGCATGCGCTAGATGCGTGGATATGTGCGCTATATACATATCCTATAATAATCTTACCTCACTGGTGGCACCCGTAATAAACATATACAAAGGTGTGGCAAATGTTCCCCTGAAAGTTTGGGAACATAGTTTGCCAATATTAAAGTCTAGATGAGACAATCCAATGACTGACATCATGAGCATTTAATCTACGCAACTGGAATACGAAACCAAGTCTGCGAGCATGACCACCAATCTTGTTAGTCTCCGCTTACGACAAGCATGACTTTTAACGTAATGAAGTAATAATATCTACTTTGAATTCACAACACAGTACAGTAACCAAAATATCTTCATAGGAAATACGACGACTTTTACACTCAACACTTAAAATGACGAAATGACCGGTCTCAATTGATCAGCCATCTCTCCCAACCACGATCTCGTTTGCTGTTCGAACTGTATTCTGATTCCGGATTCAAAAATGTCACAAAGTGGTTTTAATTACTTCCACTTTCCTGAGTGATAGCCACATCACAAAACCCTTCAGCCAAGTCAATTGGTACCACTATCAGCACAACGGAAGTGGACGAGTTCCAGCATGATTATTATCACCCGTTGTAAAATTCTACGACTATCCCCCATTACTAAGCGCTAATTTTATAGTGTGTCTGAAGGTCGCTTTTATAATCCCATCGACCAGTTCCCAAAAGTGGAACTTAAATTCGACGACCGATTTCAATGTCCGGGTCACCTCATGAGAGTTATTATTGCATTGAATTCTTCATCCATGCTCTTCGGCCATTAGTGCTTAAGGTTTTCGTGCACAATTCACTCATTGTAGTGTACCTGATGGCCCCATGAACATGGACAAGATGAGACCTCGCTATTTCTTGTAACACTTGCATTGCTAAGGATAAGATGAGTTAGTGAGTGAGGGAGTGGTTGATTGAGTAAGTGGTTGGATGGTTGGTGGCTTGCTTGACTGACTGAGTGATTGAGTGAGGAGTTGATTGGGTGTTTGAGTGAGTGAGTGAGTGGTTGAATGGTTGGATGGTTGACCAGATATATGTACAGTCAGATTGTGAAATCAGTCATTTTGTGAAATGACTAAATATTTCAGTCATTTCGTGAAATGACTAAGACGACCAGTCATTTTTCTATTGACTATATACATAGGTTTGGACGTTTCCATCAAATTTGATGTAAATGTGCTTGATAACGATTGCCAATGTTCGTGATGCACGAAACAAATCGCCAAAACGCATTTTGTGGCCCCGATTCTCAGAAACACGAAACACAAGTCTTAGTCGGATACATGGGAAAGATTGTGCGAAAAATCAGTATAAATGGCCTGTCCAACACTGCAATATCATTGCACATAAAGTCACACAGAGAGAATGCCAAGGTTGTCGCAGAAAGAAAGAGAACGAGCAGTAGGAATAGTTGAATGGCTGACCCTCTTAGTTACTTCACGAAATGACTGAATTTTTTTAGTCATTTCACGACATGACTGATTTCACAATCTGTCTGTAACATATACTATTAAATATAACAGTGTTTGTGAAGAACAATATGGGGCCATGCGTTTCATCCCTCAACGTCATCACAATTGGCCTGGTCACACATGCATATCAAAACTCCACCAAACAGCTTGTATATAGCAGTAAGAGGCGTTTGAAGAACCAAACACAAACAAAGAAACTAAGAAACAAAACTTCAAACATCGAAACAAGCAAACACGCAATATAGCATGTATTTGGTTAAACTAAGATAGAACGATAGCATATTTGGGCACGTCATCATTGGAAGACTGCATTTATTTGCTGTCTGTTGCAACTTCGTTTCTCCTCTTATAACCATTATGTGTTGAATAAATTAAGAGAATATTGAAGACATTTGAAAACGCACCATGAGGAAAAGTTATCATCAGAAGCAAATAGAAAGACCTCAAAGGAAAACTGTTTATATTAGAAGCCTTTGTTTTGATCGATATAATATTTTCTGTGTCACTGTTTTGTGATGAATGATATGAAATGTTTCCAGCTAATTTATCAAATCATTTTTCAATAAAGATCTGGTTAGATGATGGAGATTTAGCCGACAAAGATTTACGACGCACATTAGTTCTCGATCACAATACATATTGTATCTACAGAAATGTACCTGCAAATATTTCAGCCTTCTTCATAAAACGACAGAAGGCTTTCCAGATTCATGAGGTCTCTTTTAAAGCAGAGTCCACTATACGATACCTACTATATCATAAGCATGTGTTAATGCAACATTGTCAATGGGTGGTGATACCAGTATCCAGTGACAAACACATGCAAAGAGAAGTCAACATTGCGACTCTGGTTTTTCTCTTGTTTGTTGGAGCCTTTCACAGTTGTAAATGAACCGACGGTCTTTCATTAATTTGTCAGAAAATATGAGTTAGTGAGGTTTGTTTTACGCCGCAACCATCAATATTCCAGCTATATGGCGGCGGTCTGTAAATATCGAGTGTGGACCAGACAATCCAGTGATCAACAGCATGAGCATCCATCTACGCAATTGGGATACTATGACATGACTGTGGCCACCAAGTCAGCGAGGATGATCCCGTTAGTCGCCTCTTACGACAATATCAGAAAGAAATACCTTTAAACATTATAACTTATAAGATCAAAATACATGTTAAAATAGCCTTCCGGATATTTATGCTTAAGCACAATGTGTGCTTTAGATTATCTCACATGGCCACAGATGTAATGAAGTATCACAGATTAACTATTTGACACATATTGCCCCGTAGATACAGAGAGTACCTAGAACATACCACGCCGATAGCATCTTAATGACAGTGAGATCAGATGCAATTATAAATATTGCTGAATCAGCACATCAACTGCTGTAGCAGAAATGGTATACTAGCGTTACCATTTCTAGTAACTGTGACAGATATTCATTCTATATTTTTCGACTTATATTCGCTGAAAAATGTACCAAATACACAGAGAAGCATTCTTAGTAAACGCTATATTGATCAAGTGTGAAGTCCTGATAAAGCAAGTATTAGCCAGCTCCTGTATGGTGAATGTTCCTGGCGTAATCCGGTAGACAGCCCCGATAATGATTTGATCTATCCTTTGATTACGAGCCGCGGCATGGAAAGGTATGCATCTATTGGATTATAGGAGCAAGGAGCAAACTGTCTGTGATGGGGGAGCAAGGTCACCAAGCTCGGGGGCTTATCTAATCAGCTGGAATCAAGACATGTGCACAGATTAACTGTAGCTGAAGTCTATGATGGCAGAACGAGAAAGTGACGGGTGATTACCACTGTTGAACAATGATGAGTGATATCATAGGTCGAATGAAGTATTCTTGGCATGTGGACATCAGATCTGGATAACCTTTACACATGTGACATTTTGCTCCCTTGGAAAATTGGTTGCCAAGGATGTATAGAGCATTCTGTCATGTTATTGAGTCTGTACATGCATCTCTGAGGTCAAGGAAAAGGAACACTATGAAAATATCAAGACATTTATATTGGTTGTATTTCGCGCTTTCTTTGTACATTCGTTAAAATAGAGGCGACTGACCCTTTTCCACTTCTGTAAAAAAACTCTGCTAATTGTAGATTTTTGTGTCTATTGTGAATATATCACGAGTATGTATTTGGTTGAGCTCTGTTACAGTAGTAAAACGCACTCTGCATACAACCGAGTCTGGACCAGACAATCCGGAGTATTGACACTATGAGATCCTGTCCCACTGGTGGCACCCGTAATAAACATATGCAAAGGTGTGACAAATGTTCACCTGAAAACTTCTGGATCATAATGGTGCAAGTAAAAACTCCTCCAATCATTTCCCCCATATGGCATTGCTGCACATACCAGTCGAATCCAATGATGTTTTCTTGAAATTCTGTAAGACCTCCTGCATTTGGGACTTATAGAATGGTGGTATACTTATTTTTGTGTGGAATATCTTTTAACACTTTCATGCTATCACAAAGTGAATTGAGAGGAATACATGAAATCCTCACATTTATAATGATCGTATGACATTGTTGAACACATCAGGAATTACAAACTCTGGCATTTTCTTAATTAAATAAACCCAGACGAAATTAGTTTAACGATAAGATATCTGGTTGTTTAAATGTGAAATGTAATCTTTCCTTACAGAAAAAGAAATGCTTAAGGAGAATCGCTGTCTTGCGACTGTCATACTCTTCTTCGAAGCATCTTCCGCACATCTCCTCGTCAGCTATCTCACTGGGTGTATTCGGTAGCTAATAGATGTTAGCAGAATTGTCGATGATTCATTTACAGCTGTCACTCATACTTTTCCTCCCACTCCGAGTAACATTTACACTAGAGTTTTCTGAATTTTCAATAGGGACACTGGAAAAATCAATGTGGTTTACACAAACCTAGCTTATAAGTGCAAATTTGAAGACGATATACAGAGACACGTATCTGGTACAAACCGCATCAACCCCGCATGATCTGAAAATCATATTGTTTGGTACCATAAGCAACGAAAATATACTTTTGATTCTATTACAATGCCGATATGTGTTTTTTTTCGCATTTTGTTTTCTAAAAGATTTACCGTAACAAAGGAAACCATTTTTATGCAAGTGCCTAACAGCTCAACAATAAAGAACAAATGCGTTTATTGCTAAATCAGCGAGTTGACTGTAAGTGAACGGATGTCATCGATCGATGCACTATGGTTGGCAGATCTAAAGGAACATAAATAATATTTATGGTTATGTAGGATACATATGTATTGGAGCGTTATTTCAAGCAATAACAGTTAATAAACTTTGTATTTGTATATTTGTTTGATGTTTAACGCTGCACACAATAATATTCAAGCTATATGACCGCGGTCTGCCAATATTCAAGTCTAGATGAGACAATCCAATGACTGGCATCATGAGCATTTAATCTACACAACTGGAATACGACAGCATGACCACCAATCCTGTTAGTCACTGCTTACGACAAGCATGCCTTTTAACGTAATGATGTAATAATATCTACTTTGAATTCACAAGACAGTACAGTAACCAAAATATCTTCATAGGAAAGACAACGACGTTTACACTCAACATAGCCCGCAATGCGTCCACATGTTTAAAATGACGAAATGACCAGTCCCAATTGCTCAGTCGTCTCTGCCAACCACAATCTCTTTCGCTATGTACGAGCTGTATTCTGACTCCGGATTGACAAATGTCACAAGATGGTTTTAATTACTTCCACTTTCCTGAGTGATAGCCATATCACAAAACCCTTCTGCCACGCCAATTGGTACCACTATCGGCACAACGGAAGAGGGCGAGTTCCAGCATGATTATTATCACCCGTTGTAAAATTAGAGGACTATCCCCCATTACTGAGCGCTAGTTTTATAGTGTGTCTGAAGGTCGCTTTTATAATCCCATCGACCAGTTCCCCACATTGGAACTTACATTCGGCGACCGATTTCAATGTCCGGGTCACCTCATGAGAGTTATTATTGCATTGAATTCTTCATCCATGCTCTTCGGCCATTAGAGCTTAAGATTTTCGTGCACATTTCACTCATTGTAGTGTAATTGATGTCCTCATGAACATGTACATTACGAGACCTCGCTATTCCTTGTAACGCTTAATCGCCAAGCATAAGGTGAGCTAGTGAGTGAGTGGGTGGGTGGGTGGGTGAGTGGGTGATTAGGCGAGTGTGTGAGTAAACGGGTGGGTGAGTAGGGTGAGTGGACTGGTGGGTGGGTGAACCAACAGTCAAATATATCTGCTTTGCCGAAGGGACAGAACAAGGCACAGCAAATTCCGGTGGACCGAATACCACGTGTGTACACGAGTACACGAGCACTCATCAACAGACAAAGGACATCCTAAATGGTAAGTCAGTCTTGCGTTCCAGACTTACGACACCCCAATGAATATAGTGCTTTCTGGTAATGCTTTTGCTTCTTTTCATGTTTATCCAGTTACCAGTTTTGTTTGTTTGTTTTTGTATGTGTCTTGTAGTATGCCGCACTCAACAATATTCCAGCTTTATGATGGCGGTCTCATCTACGCAAATGGAATACGATGACATTTGTCGACTACGTCATTGAGCCTAGCCACCCGAACCCGTTAGTCGTCTCTGTGTGTTGCTGAAGACCGATTCTAACCCGGACCTTCACGGGTAATCAGGTTTGAAAATCAGTTTAGATAAATCAAAAGCAATCTTGATTGGATCAAAAGCTAAATCTACTGATAAAATATGTAAAGACCTGAAAAATGAATCGGTAACTGGTGAATTTGTTGTACTATGTATTAGATTTACAACAAATCTTGATAAATTATGGGTGATCAACACCAGACAGAGACTGGAAGAAATTAATAGACTCTTAGCATCTTGGAGAAAAAGACATTTAACACTTATTGGTAAAATAACGGTAATAAAAGTCCTAGCAAACTAGGATATTTTCAATTCTTTGATCATCCCACCAGCAGAATGTATTATTCATTGAAAAACTTTTTAAGAAAATTCAATTGGAATGATAAAAGCGATAAAATACAGAGGAGAGTAATAAAAAATACACATGAAGGAGGATTGAGAATGATTGATACAAATAGATTAATTTTATTGATGTTTTGAAATTATCCACCTTAAGACATTGTTTTATAAAATGTGAAAAAAATCCGTGCAATATACCTTTCAAAGATGTATTTAATTTTGGAGCAAATTCTGAAAATTGTATTGAGATTGAAAACCCTTTTTTGCATGAAGTGCTAAATGCATGGAAATTATTTCACAAACTACATTATGTTGACCCAAATAACATCAATGAAATTCTATCCCAACTATTATGGTTCAATCATAATTTCAAAAACTCTACACATTTCATAAATAATTGGGCATAGAAAGGGATTATAAATATTAGGGATATATGTGATGAAAATGGATTACTATCAATAGAATCTTTAAAAGAAAAATATTGTATCAAATGTACTTTTTTAGATTTGACATATTTTACTGAACATATTACCTGAAACATAGAAGCATACTTGAAAGCACTGTCACTCTATCCCAGTCAGGAATTTGAATGTTAATAAATTTAGTAAAAGCATCAAAAAGCTGCAGGACTTTATATGAAAAACTTATTTGCAATGATAAATATCCAAACATTTGTAATAAATGGCAGCTTTATTTTCTGAAACTGACTTTGATTGGAAAAATATATTTACAGTATATAGACAGGGATTACAGGACATAAAGCTTATAGACTTTCAATATAGATTTCTACAAGGTATTATTTATAGAAAAGGGAATTGGTCAAAATAAAAATGTTGATAACAGTTTGTGTTGATTTTACAAAGATGTAAATGAGAGTGTGTGTATTGAGAATGTTAGGAGACACAAACCTTTTTGGAAAAAAACTACAAATTTCGCTTAACAGTTTATATCCTCATCCATTGATATTATCAAAACAGATGGTTTGGTTTGGTACTCCACATGAAAATAGAATACAAAATCACATCATCATTGCCGCGAAGAGGCATATTCACACACGCAGTATTAAAAATATGCTTCGAAATTCAACTGTATATGTAAAAACTCTAAAAGAAATATTCTTTGTGGAAAATCATATATCAACAACAAAAAATGAAATAAATATTTTCAATCAAAATGGAGCCTTCTCCCCCCAGTACGTACATGACTCTAAACTGAATCGATCTGTACCTGACATGATCTATACATTTTCTATTTAATGGCTTATGTATGATTATAAACATATTAATATATGGAGATCGTACATGTACCTGTGCATCAAGTCACTGAGCCTGGCCACCCGATCCCGTTAGTCACCTGTGTGTGTTGCTGGATACCAATTCTAACCCGGACCTTCACGGGTAGTCAGTTTTGATAGAAACCGGTTTACATCAGTGGTTGATATTATAACACCGTGGTTATGCGACGCTGACGAGAAAATCTCAGTTACCATGATTGACAACTTGATCTAATTTAGTCATAATTTACAGTAAGCATCTGATTCTGAAGGATCCATTTTCTTGAATGACATTTTCAATCTGTAAGCATCATGTTTACCCATACATTGACCTTCATCAGTGGTAGACGGTCTCCAAAAACATGTGGAGCACCATTTGTTACAGCTGACGAAAAATAGATTTAACCCAACTCATATCATTCCTTAGCGCGTAATAGAATCTAGCCGAATAATATTCTTGCAAGGCTGAGCTTATCGTTGGTGTTGAAAACGATACAGATTGAAGTGCATTGGCTTTTTACCTACTTAAGCATCACGCCATGTCTTACCATTTCGCGATCCCTTGGTTTCAGATGTGAATTTCACTCATCAGATCCCATAATTTGCGACAATATTCTGTCATAACGATAATTTAATCTTTTGCACGATTAATCGAGACTGGTTATTCTCTAGCATTGACGTGTCATTATATATATATATATATCACTGGAATAAACTTTGCATTCTTTGATTTAGGCCGCTTTTTAATGCAAAAAGAAAATACAATTATTTGTGGTGTTTTCCTTATTCACTGTTTAACTGTTGACAGGTAATATTGAAATCTGTATGATTTGACACTAGGCATCGTGACACGACTCTGAAGAGATGTGGTGTCAAAAGTCAGTTCACAAATTCAGTATAGTGTGTGCATAGACAGTACTATGCGACTGAAGAAAGCTTCTTGAATGTTCTTCCATTCAGGTTACGTCAATGGATGATTCTGGGACTGACGTAAACATCTCTCCATTTCATCCCAAGCGTGTTCGATAGGGGGCAGGGCTGGAAAAACAGCTGGTCAGGGGAGTACCGGAATGTTCTACTGTCTCAAGAAATATGTCACATCACGAGCGACATGTGGACGGGTATTATCTTGCTGAACCGTTTAGTTACATCTCTGTCCTTGAATAAGCCGCTGCGAATGAGGTCCAATGATCTCATGCCTGTATCGCTGACCTGTCCGATCGCCATTGACAATGACAAGTTGTGTCCGACCATGAGATGTGATGCATTATAGAGATGAGATCGTATTTCGATGGACACCAAAATGTCTGGCCACTTTATTTTCGGCCATTCCAGTCTCCAGCATACCCACGGCGCGGGGACGCTGATTTTCAGTAAGCCGTGACATGACGTACGCGCAGTTTAGGTTGAAATTAACGTGTTTGCCACATTCAGAGGCTGCAAAATAATCAACCTTTGTTCAGTTTTCAATATCAGGTGTGTGAACTTCAGGTGTCAAAAAGCATGCAAAAAGCGAGTAAGTCGATTATGCACACGTGCAATGCGCGATACGTGACATCAGATTTCATGCAAAGAGTGTGCTACAATGTCATGTTTATTAGGGATATTTTCATAACAACTTTTATTTTATGCAGTTTTGTGTTATGCACAGTTACTGTTTTCCGGTAGTATATTTACAATTACACCGACGGGACACGGAATCCTGAAACCGTAGGTCGCAGACCTCTTCAGCAATTGTCCACAGACGCGAAATGACAACGGGATTAACGGCAATGACCTACATGACCATAATAGATTCTACCTTTCATATAATCCTGAACTTATGTCGCAGGCAAACTACCGCTTACATGGGATTCGAACCCTTTTCCGAGTAATCCCCATCCGCCTGGCGCATATATGGCCCTCGCCCCTGTTATTATCTAATTACAACTCTCTGTTTCACTGTGCGTTGTATTGGGTATCGATCGGCGGACGGACTACGCTCTTCGCGCTGGATCGAGCGCGCTGCCCCTCCCTTCTCCAGCGTTGTACAAGCTCCCTCGCTGAGACGCGTGGACACTAGGCTTCTAATGAGTCTCCCTCAGCTTGTGACTTCCTTCACAGTGGACAACACATGTTCTCATATACCTGTTTTAATCTGACGTTCACCACAACATATTGCAAAGAGGGTACAGGTAAGGATTTTACTTTTCAAACTTTTCTGAAGGGTTAGCATTGATTAATGCTACCTGAAATTCTAAGTGTTACATATTATCTACACGAGATAAACTTTAAAGGAACTAGATCTCTCTATTTTTAAAACTGAAATGACACTCGACAAAGGGGGTATGATAAATGTCGTGATAATACCAACACAGTCTGATAGTTAACGTTGCAAGTGACAAGACGAATGTATTTGAAGTCAGCTCATTAAAACTATTCGAGATATGATAAGAAGCTGAGAGGCAGCACAGAATTAACTCTCGGAACACAAAAGAAAAGCGTTATGTGTCCACATTCATTTGCTGAACAGGGGCTCTTTTCACAAATACATCTTAGCGCTACGACTGTCGTAAGTCTATGTTCAAGCAAGGGAGTTACGATCATCTGAGCGCTACGTGTACTTCGTGGAACGGGCACAGTATTGTAAAGGGGTACGTTACTTACTGCCAAGCAGCGTAATGTCTGCTTTCAGTATTTTCTTCGTTCTGACCGACGAGATAAGACTGCCTCTAATCGACACCATATTTCACTCACTGTTAAATTATTGCATATGATACGAGATAACAATATGCAATATCTTTTTGTCATTACACTGTGAGATTGAAATGATTGGGAACCGGACTGTACGTCATACAAATACTGTTTTGTTTGTCCGGTCAAGATTCGATTAATTATCAGCTTGTGTAATTATATTGAAATATCACCGACGGCGTGAAATAATACTCATTGGTAAGTGTGTAGGCTCACATGTCAAACTGGTCGTTTTATGCCCGTATCACTGTGAAACACAATCATCAGGAAAATGAGATTGGCAATGCGCGATCATGTCAGCCTTTGTGATACAAATCACATTGTCTACAGTCTGTTGACGGTGAACAAAACAGACCATTAAGAAATCGAAAAGATGAACAGAAAATCGAACGTTGCGGGCTGGCTATGTTTTTTCTTTCATTATGGACTTAAACAACCAAAGGTGTCGATGTGACTCAAACCCTTTTCCTATTGCCACACCTTGCTGTGTGTCTCACTACTATTTTACAGGTCACGTTTAATGATTGTCGTTTCCATTTCGGTACAATGGGCAATACAGTAGAATACAATATAATGCAATTAAATACAATAAATTACAAGTTTAATGCTTGCACTCCACAATGCCAATCCTTTATAGAAGCATTTAAACAAATTTGATCCAAATTCTTCAGTATCACAGCAACTGCCGTAAACCGGTTGAATACGTCTTGAATACGGCAGTGGGGTAGACATGTGCGTAAATTTCACTAAGTTAACTTTAGTTGTGGTTGGTTCGTACAACGGTACCAAGATGTAAGCGTAATTTGAATTCGGGCGATTTAGAGAATGCGCATAGATCAAGCTTCCTACCTTTGTCCGCATTAAGAAGGAAGTGATGTGTTCACGTGAAAAGGGAGTTATTGCTTGACACAGTACATCTGAAGAGTCAGTAGTCTCCCTTTGAGTAGACTCGATTCATGTCTCATCTTTTGGAATTTGTGGGTATTGCCGCATATACGTACGACTCAATTTGTACTTACGACACTTACGGCTTTTATGTAGATTGTCTCTCACGACCTTTATGTAGATTGTCTCTCACGACCTTTACGTACATTGTCACTTACGGCCGTTATGTACGTTGTCACTTACGACCGTTATGTACATTGTCTCTTACGGCCTTTACGTACGTTGTCACTTACGGCCGTTATGTACATTGTCTCTTACGGCCGTTACGTACGTTGTCACTTACGGACTTCACGTACATTATCACTTACGGCCGTTATGTACATTGTCACTTACGGCCGTTATGTACATTGTCACTTACGGCCGTTATGTACATTGTCACTTACGGCCGTTATATACATTGTCTCTTACGGCCTTTACGTACGTTGTCACTTACGGACTTCACGTACATTATCACTTACGGCCGTTATGTACATTGTCACTTACGGCCGTTATGTACATTGTCACTTACGGCCGTTATGTACATTGTCATTTACGGCCGTTATATACATTGTCTCTTACGCCCTACGTACGTTGTCACTTACGGACTTCACGTACATTGTCACTTACGGCCGTTATGTACATTGTCACTTACGGCCGTTATGTACATTGTCACTTACGGCCGTTATGTACTTACGGCCGTTATATACATTAATCTCTTACGGCCTTTACGTACGTTGTCACTTACGGACTTCACGTACATTATCACTTACGGCCGTTATGTACATTGTCACTTACGGCCGTTATGTACATTGTCACTTACGGTCGTTATGTACATTGTCTCTTACGGCCTTTACGTACGTTGTCACTTACGGACTTCACGTACATTGTCACTTACGGCCGTTATGTACATTGTCACTTACGGTCGTTATGTACATTGTCTCTTACGGCCTTTACGTACGTTGTCACTTACGGACTTCACGTACATTGTCACTTACGGCCGTTATGTACATTGTCACTTACGGCCGTTATGTACATTGTCTCTTACGGCCGTTACGTACGCCTTACGGCCTTCACGTACGTTGTCACTTACGGACTTTATGTACATTGTCACTTACGGCCGTTATGTACATTGTCTCTTACGGCCGTTATGTACGTACGTTGTCACTTACGGACTTCACGTACATTGTCACTTACGGCCGTTATGTACATTGTCACTTACGGCCGTTATGTACATTGTCTCTTACGGCCTTTACGTACGTTGTCACTTACGGACTTCACGTACATTGTCACTTACGGCCGTTATGTACATTGTCACTTACGGTCGTTATGTACATTGTCTCTTACGGCCTTAACGTACGTTGTCACTTACGGACTTCACGTACATTGTCACTTACGGCCGTTATGTACATTGTCACCGACTTCACGTACATTGTCACTTACAGTTTTTATGTTCAAACAAACTTTCTAACTGCCTATTATGATATATTAACGGGAAACCACTGCATCTTATATAATCAAGATACACCTTTCTCACTGGTGACCTTACTGATCTAACGTTTCTCTCAACCTAAAGTCATATCCTGGATAATACCTACTCGACAAACGGACCCGGACATGACATGTAAAGAAACAATCACGTGTAAGGTGCCACTGAAGTCCGTACTGACGCTACCCTCGTAATACCTCGGTTGCTCGGGGGAAGCGAAATAGCGCCAGATCCCACACGGTTCAGTCTGTGTATAACTTGAGAGCGGTTAAGATATACAACACAAACACCACAATTCGAAGATAAAAGCAAACGAAAATAGTTAGAACTGTTATTTCAAGTACACCACCGCCACAACAATGTTCTATTTCGGGAAAATCCAAATGGCGCCCGTGGCACCTACGTGGCCATATTTGAGGCTGGAATTCGTCTAAGGCACAGTTAAGAGTCATGCGACTACAGCCAGCATATTTTCCCCATACATATTGCATATGCTATTTAAAACACATAGCACTTACGTTTGATTGAACCCAATTATCTTTTCTTGCATATGTTTTTAGATGCAAGACGTATGCAAATTAAAAAAACCATATTATTCCGGAAGAATTCCTTACCGAATTACTTGAAAGGCATATTGCATTCTGACTGGTGTTTCGTATCACGGCGACACGTCTTGCATGTAAAGATCCGGGTTAGAATTGATCTTCAGTAACCCATGCTTGTCGTAAGAGGCGACTTACGGAATCGGGTGGTCCGGCTCACTGACTTGGTTGACACATGTCACCGTATCCCAATTGCGTAAATCGGTGTTCATGCTGTTGATAACTGGATTGTCTGGCCCAGACTCGATTATTTACAGACCGCCGCCATATAGCTGGAATATTGCTGTCGCGTAAAACTAAACTCAATCACTCACTGGAATCAGTTGCGTTGTCAAGAGAATGGGCGATCTATTTGTTTCCAAGGGCGATGATGATGATGTAAACTTCCGGTCCTGTTTTGAGACAACTTACGACATGTACTGAGCCAGCTCACGCGTTGCTCTGTTAAACCTTCATTAAAAGCCTTAAACTGACACATGCTTTGCAGTAACTATTAGTTTAGAACATGATTTGTTCAATAGTGCAATACGAATTGACGCGATGGGAAAGACGCCTTGAAAAATTATATATTGTCACGCCATTTCCTATGACAGAACACGAGGCATTGAAAGTCTCGGGTAACATACCATCATTGAAAGTCTCGGGTAACATACCATCATTGAAATGATGTAAACTAACTTTGTTTATCACCATTTATGTTATTTCCAACGGCAATTCTTTAACTATTGCCGAATTCAAATTTAACAAAGTTCTCTTTCAATCACTCACCTTAATGTAGTAAAACCTGAGATACGCCTACATCTGCATCCAACGGGCATCCTTTGCAGGCTTATAATTATAATGACATCCGTGACTTTATTGATAATTGTAGCAATAACCAGCAGAATTTAAGAGATGGTTATAAATTATACGTTTTGATCAACGTGCCCATACATCTGATTTCACTTTGATTTCAATCTGACAATGTATATATTATTTTAAAATATACTAAATGTACCTTTCATCTAGCAGATAGCAGATATAACAGTCATAATTTTGTTTGAAATAAAAGATTTACCCATAGTATTCTGCCCCTTATGAAATGTCAGTCAATACTATGAGCCACTTTATTTGTTACTTCATTGGTCCATTTCTTACAAAATGTTGATCTCTTAAAAATACGTAGGAAATTACAGGCTTTTGTCAAGAAACAAGAAATCACACTGCCTACTGAAATACGACTGTATCCTCTGTTGTCTTGTTTAAGTAACATAATCTTGACATATTTTCCATTACAGACCATCTACTATTTAGCAGTAGCTATATATACTGATTTACATTCAACAGAAGTCATTAGCAACTGTTTATTAGGAATTGATATGCTATAGAAAATTTGTTTAGCATCAAATAATGATGGCATAAATTCAAACTTAGCCCCATAATCAGTCCATGCAGATACGTTTGATGCATTTATTTAGATACTAGTATATCATCGTTTAAGGGAAAAGATATACTGTCCATATACCAACGTTATCAATAAAGGTGAAGGCTGTACTGGTTAACTGTCTCTAAGTGTAATAGTAACGCATCGCGCATACGACATGCGCTGTCAGTTTGGGACTGGACACCAAGGGACGATAATTTGAAAAAGATGTCTTATGATATGACTAAAAGTAGGAAGTGTCGCTGACATGTCTGGTAACACTGTATCTACCACGATTGATGTATTTATTGAGTGTCAAGTCTTCAAGCCTGAGTTTTCATAATTGTAACAGTAACTTTCATCCATTAAATATTTTTATACTTGACATACAAAAAAGCACAAAAGTAGCAATGATAATATCCTACCACTGCCGCTTGCTCTACATCGTCTTCTACTTTTTCTCCCCTCCTCCTACTTACTACTACTTCCCCTACCACAACTACTATTTCAACTGTTACTACTACTACTACTACTACAACTCCTACTACTACTACTACTACTACTACTACTACTACTACTTTTAATTACTACTACTACTACTACTGACTGTTGCTTGCATTACTTCGGGTTCGTCTTTTCCTCCCACGACTATGACTACGACCTCAACAACAGCCACGACTACCACTACGACTACGACTACGACTTCGACTACGACTACGACTTCCACTACCACTATCAATGCCACTGCCACTGCCACTGCTACTGCTACTGCTACTACTACCGCTACTACTACTACCACTGCTACTACTACTGCTACTACTACTGCTACCACTACGACTGCTACTACTACTGCTACTACTACTACCACTGCTACTGCTATTACTACCGCTACTACTACTACCACTGCTACTACTACTACTACTACTACTACTACCACTGCTACTGCTACTACTACTACTACTACTACTACTACTACTACTACCACTACCACTACCACTACCACTACCACTACCACTACCACTGCTACTGCTACTGCTACTGCTACTGCTACTGCTACTACTACTACCACTACCACTGCTACTGCTACTGCTACTGACTATAGACTACTACTGCACCACTACCACTATGCTTGCCTGCTGGCTACTACTATTGCCAAAACCACCACCACATTGTCTATAGACATAAGGAAATGTTACCGTGGGAACTGTGACGGCTGTTATGGCGAGGTATGTTGTTGTCCACTGTCACGAACGCTCTCAAGAAACATCGGTGTTTGTGTTTTCTGCTGAACCTACCAGACACCACACAACCATCGCAATGTAATATTTGTCCTTTTTATAGTGAAAATAGGAAAATTTGAAAGCTGAAGGCGTCATTGGCCTTCTCGGGGCTATTGGAAAGGCTTGTGGCCTATAATCATCGATTTCAAGTGCAGGTCAGGAGCGGCGTCGACCGCCTTTGTTTGGCCATTGCTGATAAAGGTATAAATCTTACAGTAATATCGATCGTCGGAAATGATAGGCGATTCTAAAGACACTCAGATCATACATGAGTGACATGGAGTTTCACGCTGCTTTTGGGCGGTGGGGTTGTCTAGTGGTTAAAGCGTTGGCTCGTCACGCCGAAGACCCAGGTTCGAATCCCAACATTGGTACAATGAGTGAAGCCCATTTCTGGTGTCCCCCGCCATGATATTGCTGGAATATTGCTAAAAGCGGCGTAAAACCAAACTCAGTCAGTCAGTCAGTCACGCTGCTTTTAACAGTATCGAAACCGCTCCAGAATGTTTTATAATAAATATTAGGGAAGCATTTTTGCGACGTAAACACAAAAGTGGAGACAATGATGTATCGTTAAAACAAAAAACCTCATCAATCGAGTCGATTTTGGAACATTATTCTATAACCACGATGTTTGCTATGGTAAAGAAATGGACAATCGTATAGGCTGTATTGTGAAAGAGTCAAATTGTGTTTTATCACAATTGTGTTATATTGCTCCCTTCTTAAGGAAATTACAGAAACGTTAGTAGTAGACGGTAGTTGGATGGGTGATGTTTTCTGCAAGCTTTGCTCCTGAGTGTTCTTCAGAACCCAAGTGTATTAGGCAAGTTAAATAGACTTCTGTCCACCCAGCAGTAAATGGGTACCTGGTAGGATGAGATGACGTTCCAGCGCCTGACAGCTGAAATATGTGGGCGCGGAGAGTCCTTGGATGGGTGACCGTGTTTGGCAGCTTGACACCTGAGAGTTTCTTGGACTTCAGTCCTGCCCCACAACGAAGCACATGTGATACATGTGGTCTCACCTAAGGCAAGTGGGTTTGTCTCAAATTGCCTCTGTTCACGCAGCAGAAAATGGGTACCCGGTGGTATTAGTCATGTGCACTTGGCTATTAACCTTCAAGCGCCTCACGGGCACTATCCGGGGTGATAATAATCCTGCGCTATGAGCATGCTGTCGGTGTGAATTTAGTGCAATATAAACGGACTAATTATCCAAAAAAATATAAAAAGACTGATTATACTCTCAAGGGATAAAAGGAAAATCGAGTGCATGCTCATCCAAAGGCCGGGGTAACAATAACAAACAAAAAAATGCCTGTGTAAAGTCTAGCTGGAACTCCGCGCAACATAAATAGATTACTATGACCAGTCAGAACGGATTATGATCCATGATCAGGGGATTTTAGGGGTCACTTTGAGCTTGTTAAGATAACCAGTATAATATCTACATATTTAAAGCGTCTTCACAACGACGTATAACCCGATGCCCTATGCTCCAGTATATAAATTCCTTTATCGCCAACGTCAGCTACCACGGGATTATAGGGTCGCCGGTTTGGTAACAACCTACAGAGGCTATCGTCGTTACAATATTTACTACAGGGCTGCCATATCAGGCATACATGATGGGAAAATATATTACAAACGCTTGGATCAAGTTGGCCTACCCACATTTTATATACTTAAGTTAAGGACTGTCATTTCTTTCATGTTACTATTGATAATCTGTCATGTATAAGCAAGGCTTTAGTATTTATAGACACACCAGTATATTGGACTTGCTGACATGTTTCTGTCAGATTTAACACATATTAGATCTGGATATCACCAACATATGTTGAACTTGCAGCTTTGCACGTCTGTGTTTAACGTAGGACAATAATGCTACTGATTTGCGTATTTTTGTGCAAATGTATGCATAAACTTTGATGTTATGACTTTGTAATGATTGCCAAAGAAGGACGTCTTATGTTCCACTCCATGAGGTTTTTATGGGACAAATATATTTCTTTGTTGTTTAATGAATCAGTAATCCAGCTATATGTCGGTGGTCTGTAAATAATCGAGTCTTGACCAGACAATCCAGTGATCAACAGCACGAGCATCGATATACTTAAATGGGATACGATGACATGCGTCAACCAGGTCAGCGAGCCTGACCACCCGATCCCGTTGTCGCTTCTGACGAGAAACATGGGTTATTGGAGATCAATTCTAACCCGGATATTCACGAGCCTTTAATGAATCAGTGACCCGTGAAGATCCAGTTAACATTGGTCTTGAAGACTTATTGCTGACTGAACACCATTCATCAGTGACAAACCCTCATTGTCCTATAAGATCAGATATTTTATTTAAAGATCAGGGACAGCGAGGTGGTAGTTTAAGCGTTGGTTCATCATTTTGAAGACACCGGTTCGTTTCCCAAAACCCTTTTTCGTTTTTCCCGTCCGTGGAAAAGAAAGGACTATCGTTGTCATCCCTTCACTCATATAAAAAGGGAATTAGACTGAGTGAGTAAATATTGTTTTAAGCTGCGTCAATTTTGCAGCCAGGAGATGATATGAACTGCAGGAGAAGAATGATATGAATTGTTTGAAAGGATGATATGAATTGCATGAAAGGATGATATGAATTGGAGGATAAGGAGAGTATGATATGAATTGCAGGAGAGGATGATATGAATTGAAGGTGAAGGATGATGTGAATTGCAGGAGAGGATGATATGAATTGCAGGAGAAGAAGGATGATATGAATTGCAGGAGAAGGATGATATGAATCTCAGGAGAGGATGATATGAATCTCAGGAGAGGATGATATGAATCTCAGGAGAAGGAGAGGATAATATGAATTGCAGGAGAGGATGATATGAATCTCAGGAGAGGATGATATGAATTTCAGCAGAAGGATGATTTGAATTGCCGTTTGTCGTAAGATTAGGACACATGCAACCACCAGGTTCATCAGTGAGAGGGTTTTTCATATGGATGTTGTTCTTACGTAATGATGAAAACAGCGTGTAGGAAAACATCTTCGGCACAATTTATCGTTAAGTCCCTCTTCGAATATGTTTAAAATATGTGTTTTTGAACAATGTGAAGCTCATGCTTTTGATGAGAGTCATGTCCACATGAAAACCTTTAAAAAAGCTTGGCACTGTTTGCTTTGGTTGTCTTTATTACATTTTTGTGAGGTGCATATTTGGAATACACGACATATGAATCTGATCTGTAATTGTGCACTCATACTGACAAAAAACGGGGATCGTGATTTTTCTCGGGATAGTTCCTTGTGAGCTCAGTCCTCGCTACAAAAGAATATCTTCACATTATTCATGAACCCTAACGTCCTGATGTTTCACAACCATCCCAGACATTCGGTTTCCTGTGTTTTTTTCTAAAGCTATAACTCCTAGTTCCGAAACGACCCGGGGAGACTGGTAAAAATCAATGCCGTGCTATGGTGTGTCGACAAATATGCGATATGTGATTCATGAACTGACTGAGATAACGAACGTGCAAGCGTCAGCCCAGAGTTGTTCTTCTTTACGACGTACAACTTCTAGTTAACCATATATTTTCTTCCTGTCCTGGTTTGTTTAATGCACTCCTATTTCATTTAAATTTATATCCAACAGTGTGTTTTTAAGACATAAACCGACTTGATACCTTGATAAACTGTTTGTCTTAACTCATTAATATAATACAATTGACGAATGTTTTTGAAATAATCCATATTATACGTGCTGATATCCAAAACCGATTCCTTAACCAGTTCTGACTTACTGTGTATGGCACTGACGGTTTCACGTTTTATTTTTGTTTGTTTGAGGGTGTTGACGGTAGTGTGGGTGTGGTTGTGGTTGTGGTTGTGGTTGTGGTTGTGGTTGTGGTTGTGGTTGTGGTTGTGGTTGTGGGTGTGGGAGTGGGAGTGGGTGTGGGTGTGGGTGTGGATAATATACAAGGGCCATCATGAAGACTTTGCCTTCCCGCTCAAGGAATCACCGATGTTCTTATGTAAAAGATGATTATTACCTCAGTGGCTTTCTGCAAGGTGACTACCATATATAAGGAAAAGCAGTTGTATAAAAAGCTTCAGTACGTTTTAGAGAGCAGAATATATATTTTAATTCATAAAAAATGCTATAAGTATGCAAAAGCACACTCTTAGCTAGTATAAAGCGATTTGTAATACAGTAATTCATGACTCCGTGAATGACCTCAGCTACATCAAATGAAATCACTCCCAATTATTCTATAGTGCCCAGAGGCGTGTAGCCGTATTTGCACAAAGACGCCATTTATGATTTACAAAGTACTCCCATTTTCTCATTAATCTCTTGTATATTATTTACACCATTTTTGTCATGAGTAACATTTGTACTATTTCAACATATCTTCCATTAATAACATTTGTTCATTTTATGCCAAATGTAATATTTATAGATTATCTATTATGACATTCATAGCATTTTTACATATAAAACACTTTTATCCCGAGGAAAAAAGTATTCCACTGCGGTCGATAACCTCACATTATCTGATTCTCAAATCTTACCATACTCTATGCAACCAGAGCGATAGAAGGTCTACTTAAACCACCACATTATCGACTACTTATTCCTATCCCACTGCTCTCAACATCCCGCATCAGAGATGAAACCGTTACTCAGAGAAGCTGAATTCAAATGGGCACCTTTGAACCCAAGCTAAAGACCGAATTATTGCTTCAATGGTATCAAACCTGATCAACCCTCTCACCCAACTCGCTGTCTACCAGAGTCACTGATAGAGTGTTCGCGACGAGACGAGTCGTCAATCATTTCAAAAGACAAAACCAAAGGTTAAATGAAATCCTTTTCGTGAAGGAAGACATTCTGCGACCCCGGATTAGGTTCACGCAGCATGATTAGTTAGCAACAAACTCTTTATTTCACAGAAATATTTGAATCTCATTTCGAGTGTTAGCAAAGAGGGACATTCTTGCCGACGATGACTTATTCTTGCTGATATATCGACCCAACGTCACAATCAGCTGCCGGTAGCTTGACTGAATACACTACCACGACGCTTTAAAAACTTCGAAATTTACAGTGTCGATTTTGTAGAAATTAATAAAATAGGCGCCAGAAAGTTTTGTTTAAATGTCCTTGTGTCTGAATGCAGGTTAAAGATGATGAAAACAGATCTTAAAACAATTCTTTCGCTTAATCATATGAATATCAATAATGACGAATGACTTTTTTTGTTGGTGATCAGCCTCACCAATGGAAAGGGCTACTTCCATGAGTAAGGATATGTGCCTATCGACTGATACCCAGTGTAGAGAATATTGGACGTTTCCAATGCATGAAGTAATGTGTGTATTTGATGTCGGTTTGTTCCGATACATATCGAACAAGGACGTCGAACTTGGTTTTCCTTCGAGGACATCACAGTCACATGTGGAAAACTCATTTGTTTCGGAAAATATACATGACTGTATTCCTTGATAGTGTTTGACATGCATCTATATTATATATGTTGACATGCATCTATATTATAAATGTTGACATGCATCTATATTATATATGTTGACATGCATCTATATTATATATGTTGACATGCATCTATATTATAAATGTTGACATGCATCTATATTATAAATGTTGACATGCATCTATATTATATATGTTGACATGCATCTATATTATATATGTTGACATGCATCTATATTATATATGTTGACATGCATCTATATTATATATGTTGACATGCATCTATATTATATATGTTGACATGCATCTATATTATATATGTTGACATGCATCTATATTATATATGTTGACATGCATCTATATTATATATGTTGACATGCATCTATATTATATATGTTGACATGCATCTATATTATATATGTTGACATGCATCTATATTATAAATGTTGACATGCATCTATATTATATATGTTGACATGCATCTATATTATATATGTTGACATGCATCTATATTATATATGTTGACATGCATCTATATTATATATGTTGACATGCATCTATATTATATATGTTGACATGCATCTATATTATATATGTCGACATGCATCTATATTATATATGTTGACATGCATCTATATTATATATGTTGACATGCATCTATATTATATATGTTGACATGCATCTATATTATATATGTTGACATGCATCTATATTATATATGTTGACATGCATCTATATTATATATATGTTGACATGCATCTATATTATATATGTTGACATGCATCTATATTATATATGTCGACATGCATCTATATTATATATGTTGACATGCATCTATATTATATATGTTGACATGCATCTATATTATATATGTTGACATGCATCTATATTATATATGTTGACATGCATCTATATTATATATGTTGACATGCATCTATATTATAAATGTTGACATGCATCTATATTATAAATGTTGACATGCATCTATATTATATATGTTGACATGCATCTATATTATATATGTTGACATGCATCTATATTATATATGTTGACATGCATCTATATTATATATGTTGACAACATATTGAACTACCTCTGGCATCACTTAAATATTATCCTTATACTGGGTTCACGGGTGAAATGTCAGTCAATGAATGTGTGACCAGCATTTGTTTGATTACAACAAACAAATAACCAACCAACTAAGTAAACAAACAAACACAACACTCAACAACAATTAAACAAACGCCTCTGTAATATACTTTACGTGTAATCAATGAAAGCTTGACCAACATTTGTTTGACTACTACAAACTAAACCAAAACTAAACAACACAGCACACAAACAACACCAACCCACAACAACAGGTAAACAAACAAGACCAACCAACAACAACAGGTAAACACACGCCTCTGTTATAAACTTTACGTGACATCAATGAAAGTTTGACCAATATTTATGTAATTACTCTTCACACCAAAATGCAACCAAACAAAAACAAGTAAACAAAGAAAAACAACTCCCAACCATACAAACGTATAGTCACGGACTATACATCAAGTTAAATGTCAACGGAATCTGTAATTGGATCCGTCGTATCGTGTACACCACGCTGACATCCATACATTCTGTTACACAATATCCCGTATTGGCCGTCATAATAAATTTAATAATATCATGAAAAGTAAGTTATATGTCACTGACCATTGTGTCGTTGCTATTTCATTTTGGAATATGACATTACAAGTATACATCTCGTAACAACATTACCATATTCCAAATCGTAACTATTCTTAACTTGCGGATTCAATTTACATCGTGCTTCAATGCGTCTGTTCTGTGTTCTGCTGCAGTGACATTGTGCACTAAATGTTCACATGTCCTTCATGACAAATGTACGCTGTCAATCATTTCTCGGTGCCGACTGAAACGTTGCAGAATAACATTTCATGACGTCAATGTTCACAACCCGTAATATAATGTCTGGATACACCAGTCAATTACTTAATGCAAAAACATTTCCATAATCAAAAGTAAGCTCTGCTTAAATGAGAGTCCATTTTACCATTCCGACTATAAACATGAGTCTAATAGATAACCAGCATGAATCATAATGGAAAAGAGAGACACTGATTGTATTTGAACACAGTCTGTGAAATGTTTGATAATCTACCCTAAATAGCCCTAATTATACATGATTAACTCCTTGTCCGTTTATACACGTTCAAAGAAGATATTATATTATGGATCACGACTCCCAGCAACCATTCTGTAATATTAGCTTGTAACAATGCTTTCCTTCATTGTCTAGACAGTTCGGCGTCGCGTCTGTGTACCTCAACAGTGTTGCCCTGTTTCTGAGTTTGTCCATCAATAGACAATTGGTATCCTCATCTGACTGAGAATTGACGAGGACAACATATATGCATGGTCACCATCCTTCCCGTCTGAAACCTTATGTGATCTGCATGACTTAGTTTCTGTGTGTCAGTGACGGCCATGATGTCCATCAACGTCTTCAGATGCTACTTCCCATCAGCATCATCAGCTACCAAGACTACATACACGCACTAACGACGTACAGGGCTTCATTGAAATTACGTGTACGACAGGACGTGGCGATAAACTGATAGCTTTGTCTCCGTGGCGCAGCCGCAACATTGCAGTATGACCTTGGGGACGAAAGCAGCAGTCCTTCGAGTCATTATGTTTAATTAACAAAGAATGACAATCATCCTTATCAATTTCTTTTCAGCTAGTTTGCATTCTGGGTGGACACGCACCGACCTGTCATGAAATATGTTTGCGAAGCAGTGTCTTGGTCGCGTGTTTTAATTACCTCATCCTTCTCAGGTTGGTCTTCGAGATCTGTATCTTGAAGAAGGAAGATCTTTCTTGACTAGCCTACTTTGTCAGGAGCCTGTGGAGCTGGTCTGGACCGTCCTGTATGCATAGATGCAAGACGTGGACATTTAGTGATGAGGGAGATGCTGGGTCATCTCCACTGATGTGTCTGGAACTGAGACAATGATTAGCTTCAGAATGTCTTGATTACTTGGTGGTTATACACAGAGGAACGTATCAGACAACCTGTATTGCTGTCGAGACATACATTGTTGTCTTCAGGAACAGATAGGGGCGGTGTGGTGGCCATATTGGTTAAAGCGTTCGCTCGTCACGCCGTAGATCCAGGTTCGATTCCCCACGTGGGTAAAATAAGTGAAGCTAATTTCTGGTGTCCCCCCGCCGTGATCTAGCTGGATATTGCAAAATGCGGCGTAAAACCATACTCACTCACTCAGTCACTTGAAAGAGGAAGGCTGAAGGGAGTCTCTGATTATTCCACCATTTTATTTACTGTTATATAGCTGAGTATGGTGTCGTTGAAACAAGTTGTCATAATAATAATAGTTAGGACGTTTTGATTCTATTATGTCGTTCCAAAGGCATTATGTATGTACATTACATTTGCACCTGATTAAAAGGTATCCAGTAGGCGGGGTTTAGTTAAAATATGATAATGCTTCGATCCTTATCATATGGGGCGGTGGGGTGGTCTAGTGGTTAAAGCGTTCGCTCGTCAGGCCGACGACCCGGTTCGATTCCCCATATGGGTACAATTTGTTAAGCCCATTGCTGGTGTCCCCCGCCATGATATTGCTGGAATATTGCCTTTAAATCTAATCCCAACCCTGCCCGTGAAAATCCTGGTTGGACCTGGTCTTCAGCAACCCTTCCAAAGAGGCGACTAAAGGGATTGGATGGTCAGGCTTGGTAGACTCATGCCATCGCATCCCTATTGCGTAGATCGTTGCTCATGATGTTGATCACATGATTGTCTTGTCCAGACCCGATTATTTACAGACCGCCGTCATATAGCTGGAACATTGCTGAGTGCAGCGTTCAACAACAAACAAACGTTAAACCAATACCCTCAAAAACACCGCAGCTTTAAACATCCAGGTAAATTGCTACATATCGAGGTCGTATTCCTTGCCTGCCATGTATGTTAGTGTGTGCAGTTGTGCCAATGAATCTTCCATGTGGCATGCAGGCGTGCGATGCATCTTCCATGTGGCATGCAGGCGTGCGATGCATCTTCATCACCCTTGCCCAGAACAGGCAGGTCATCTGCAACTCAGTCACTGTTGGAGACGTGGGCCGTCCATGAAAATGAAGTGAAGAATGTTGACCGCCATACCATTTTGCGTGTTTCATTTTTTTATGGCATTGAAGACATGGAAATGCAAGTGACAAAGACATAGTATGTGTTTTGACATGCTATAAGACACCAGGGATTACCATGTTCAGAGAAGCCGCCATGCTCCCGGGACACCCGTGCTGAGGCTAATAACGATGAAATATACAAGTAGGCTGAAAACGATGAAATATGCATGTAGGTAAATACATTTCAGTCAGAAACTTTTAACTTCCAGTAAGCATTACAAAGTACAACCTTGACGTCATTGAGAGATCTGGTTGATATTCTCCAAACAAGATATCTAAGTTGTCGCCTTAATTTTATGCACCTGATGACCCGTGAAGATCCGGGGTAGAAAAGGTCTTCAGCAACCCATGCTTGCCACAAAAGGCGACCATGCTTGTCGTAAGAAGCGACTAACGGGATCGGGTGGTCAGGCTCGCTGACTTGGTTGACACATGTCATCGGTTCCCAATTGTGCAGATCGATGCTCATGCTGTTGATCACTGGATTTTCTGGTCCAGACTCGATTATTTACAGACCGCCGCCACATAGCTGGAATATTGCTGAGTGCGACGTAAAACTAAACTCACTCACTCACATATGCACCCGATATATCGATGTATGCTGATATTACGATATTGTTTGTGTTGCGGTGGATCACGTTTGTCTCGATGTTTGAAGCAACCAGTCCGAACATTTGGTCCCCAAAAACAAACTTTGGTCGATATATCAGCATACACATAGTGAGACACATGTACAATTCTTTGACACGTGTACAATACTTTAACGTGTGTGCAATTCTTTGACCACCTGACAGCCTTTTGTTGTTAGTTATTTTGTTTACACAAACCCCTTGTCATGTTAACTCCCTATATAGTGAGTGAGTTTAGGATTACGCCGCCATTAGCATTATTTCAGCAATATCACGGCGGGGGACACCAGAAATGGGCTTCACACATTGACCCATGTAGGGAATCGAACCCGGGTCTTCAGCCTGACGACCGAACGCTTTACCCACTCGGCTACCCCATGCTCCTCTCGCTATATAGCCACAAGCTATTGTCACAAGCTATTGCCACAAGTTATTGTCACAAGCTATTGTCACAAGGTATTGCCACAAGCTATTGCCACAAGCTATTGTCACAAGCTGTTGTCACAAGCTATTGTCACAAGCTATTGTCACAAATTATAGCCACAAGCTATTGTCACAAGCTGTTGTCACAAGCTGTTGTCACAAGCTACTGTCACAAGCTATTGTCACAAGCTATTGTCACAAGCTATTGTCACATGTCATAGCCACAAGCTATTGTCACAAGCTATTGCCACAAGCTATTGCCACAGGTTATTGTCACAAGCTATAATCACAAGCTATAGTCACAAGCTATTGTCACAAGCTATTGTCACAAGCTATTGCCACAAGCTATTGCCACAAGCTATTGTCACAAGCTATTGTCACAAGCTATTGTCACAAGCTATTGTCACAAGCTATTGTCACAAGCTATTGTCACAAGCTATTGCCACAAGCTATTGTCACAAGCTATTGTCACAAGGTATTGTCACAAGGTATTGTCACAAGCTACTGTCACAAGCTTTTGTCACAAGTTATTGTCACAAGTTATAGCCACAAGCTATTGTCACAAGCTATTGTCACAAGCTATTGCCACAAGCTATTGCCACAAGCTATTGTCACAAGCTATTGCAACAAGCTATTGCCACAAGCTATTGTCACAAGCTATTGTCACAAGCTATAGACACAAGCTATTGTCACAAGCTATTGTCACAAGCTATTGTCACAAGCTATTTTCACAAGCTATTGCCACAAGCTATTGTCACAAGCCATTGTCACAAGCTATAGCCACAAGCTATTGTCACAAGCTATAGCCACAAGCTATTGTCACAAGCTATTGTCACAAGCTATTGCCACAAGCTATTGTCATAAGCTATTGTCACAAGCTATTGTCAGAGTTATTGTCACAAGCTTTAGTTAAGTTGAACATTCGGCAAAGAAACATGTACACCCATGTCGGGAGGTAGCTAAACTGAAATACACAACTAACGGATATTTGATGATATATTACATGTGTCATATGACTGAGTATCTCACAACTTGTCAGCTAAGTATGGTTGGAACATTTGAAAAAAGTGCGGTCAAATCAAATTTTCATGGTCATACTTTCCCTTTGCCATGCGGTTTAGTTCCATACCACATTCTAATTTACCTGTTTCACAGCATGGGAATACTTGATAAAGATTTATCGGAGCTACAACAGCCGCCAAATGGTTCTGAACCTCTGATAGCCAAAACCACGTCCAGTTAACAAGGTTCTACTTTATGTTAAAGGTTCAAACTAATTTAATAAAGAAAAGTTTTATGTAACTCTTGTCAGAGCATATAAATGCTGTTTTCCTTTCCCTTTTAACATCAAGAAACCTGCTTTCGAATTGAGTATTATTAACTGTGTATATCCACTTTCACTGACTGTACATCGTGTGAAATGCCTGTCTTTATCAACTGTTTGGTATGCTGTGGGACACGGGTCGATATACAGCATTAGCTAACAGGCATGTTTGTTTTGTCGTCAAATCCCTTCGTTTGAAATACTCAAATCAGGTGAAACAGGTCCTGAACATTTGGAAAAAATCCTCTTCACATGACGATAGTGAGTTGGCCCCATGGGATTAATTCTTCTAGTCGGTTGTATTTCAGCAAACAGTCTATCTAAATGTATTTGGCTCCTTCGGTGGAGCTTGTACTGGTTTATCATCTCGCCGCGTTGTCTGGATAATACGGTTGTGAGACTTCGCTTGAAGGACACTAATATTGAACAGGAGCTGACGAGGAGTTATATCATCTGACCAATTCTCACAGTCATTAATGGTTTGATTCAGTAGGTTTGGCTTGTGGTTTAAACATATTTTTATTTCCAAAGAAATCTTGTTAGCCAAAAATGCAAAACTTGTTCAGGGACCGTTCATAATTTACGGCAAGGGGGGTGGGGGTGATGATGATTGTTATGAAGAAGCATGTACAATATGACTGACCCCCCCTAAAATCAATGTACAAAGTAAATGACCCCCCTGCATGTCATGTACAAAATCAATTACCCCCCCCTCTCCCTTCCCATATGTTGTAATCATAATTTTAAAATATTTTTATGAACACAATTGATGACCCCCTACCTCCCCAGAGCAAAATGGGTGACCCCTTTAAAATTATCATCACCCCAACCCACCCCACCCCCCCCACCCCCAGCCATAAATTATGTAGTATACGTTGTTCAAGATAGTGCTAAACATAATGTACAGTTGCACAAATGGAATACAAAGTCTATATTTTGAAGTCTGTGATGTCTGTGGGAAAATATGATCATGCAGTTATCCTTTCGACATAACTTTCAAAACTGCTCAATTTTCTGCTTTTGAACTGATTGAAGGATGTCCATATTTGGAGTGAATGTGTTTAGTTTTACGCCACACTCAGCAATATTCCAGCTATATGGTGGCGGTCTGTTAATAATCGAGTCTGGACCAGACCAGTGATCAACAGCAGGAGCATCGATTTACGCAACTGGGATACGATGACATGTGTCAACCAAGTCAGCGAGCCTGACCACCCGATCCCGTTCGTCGCTTCTTACGACAAACATGGGTTACTGAAGATCAATTCTAACCCGGATCTTCACGGGTATACATTGTACAAGATAGTGCTACATAATGTACAGTTACACAAATGGAATATCTAAAGTTAGTCATTTGAAGTCAGTGGTGTCTGTGGAAAAATATAATTATGCAGTTATCCTTTCCACATAAGTTTAAAATTTTGCTTTTGACAATAAAGTCACGAACTGACTGAGTATGGTATTACGCCGTTTTTAGCAATATTCCAGCAATATCACGGCGGGGGACACCAGAAATGGGCTTCACAAATTGTACCCATGTGGGCAATAGATCCCGGGCCTTCGGCATGACGAGCGAACGTTTAACCACTATAATAGGCTACCCCACCGCCCCGTCCATGTTTGTAGAACTACTAACTGAACTATGGCCATGACGTTGATTTCAGGTGATACTTATGCATGTAAATGTACACAGTCCTTGGCTTATGAAGGGACATATGAGACTAAATGATAATCACATGTGGTCTATATCAAAAGGAAAGGATGTTTGAATATATACATGTGTCTGAAGGTTAAATTGATATTGAGAATTTACGTCTGCATGCAGTATTTTCATCCATGTATCAATCCATGTATGTGTCTTAAAACTGGTATAGGAACGGATGGCGGAAACGAGTTGCGTCCCTTGGACCCACCAGGATCGTGGGTTGGAATCCCGGTTCGTCTCCGCGTGTCTCAATTTTTTTAAGCATCATATACGAGGTCGTTGGTTTCAGCAAAGTGTTGAATGCCCGATGCATGCATCACGTACTTACACACTTAGCTGACATAATTGGAATGTTGCTCAAAGAGGCGTAAAAAACCTACTCGCTTATCCACTCATATCTGTATGGTTTGATAATCTGAGTATATTTATTCACCTGAGAGGTAAACATCTAAAGCTTGCGTACATGTAAGCTGGCATGCTGTAGTAATACTAGGTCAGTCAGTCGATCAGTTAGTCACTCACTCACGCGAGCACGAAAATACGAACACACGCACGCACGCACGCACGCACGCGCACGCACGCACACGCACACATCCACCCAACCACCGATTCACTCACTCACTTAATATTGTCATATTATATTGTATTGTAATCTGGTGGAATATGTTCCGTTCATAATGAATATATTACGACAAGCCGTTTGTATCTATATGTCCACTTCTAATTATGCTGACCGCAACCGTGGTGTAGTGGTTACAGCGTCCGCCCGGAGAGCGGAAGGTCGCAGGTCCGATCCCCGGCCTCGTCATACCAAAATGACGGTAAAATACGTTACTTCTTGGTCCCTGCCTGGCGCTCGGTACAACATAGACTGGTCGGCCCCGAGTCAGTGTAATGTGTCTGAGTGGGATATTCATGCTTAACTGCGGCATGGTATCTCAGTGGGCTAGCACTGTAAAACCAGCTTAAGTCTGGGCTAGTACAAGCAGCCGCACATACACATACACACGCATGCACGTCGTCATATTCGCGAAATATTCGCGAAGTACGACGTTAAACCCCATTTCACATCATATCACCTCAAAATATATTTGCCCACAAATGTTCATCACGGTACCATCATCCATTAAGCTGTCATATCTCTCTACACTATAACTTCGTGACAAAAACTGCATTATTTCAGATATTATTATTAATATACATTATTAATATACATTATTAATATACATTATTAATATACATGTATTGATGTGATAAACGGACACCTCGAATTATCCCAACATTTGAAAACGGAACCATGTATATGTTCAGCCATACCAATAACATATTTTGCTGAATGCTAGCATTATACTGATATTGATTCTAAATAAACATATTTTTATCATATCAATAATGATAACGGTAAAACAAAGACATATGATAATCCACAATGTCAATATAGTATCGTAGCTGTCACTTAGTCATATTAATGTTCAGATAAGTGAATACTAGAGTTGGATTATTATAATAGTGTCGCAGTTTATATCTATTCGCATGTATTCATTAGCCGAACACGGGATTAATGGCTCAATACGAATCTAATTCTTCCTGCAGTGTGGCACCGGTCCATTCATTGGCAATATTGATATCATCTTACAGCAATGACGCTATTTATCAACGAGCTGTCAATTGATTTACTCCTGGCTATGAAAATAGTAAAGAAAATCGAAGAGGCATTTGATATTAAAGACAGGCCTTCATGAGATATTGAATCAGGGGCAAATGAACTTTGATAAAAGCTGACGAGGTAAGTGGTCTTGGTGGTATTTTTGACAAAGAATATTTGAAACGCAGGTTGATCGTTTCAAATGAATAACTGTTATTGTCTTGGGTATTTGTATGCTATAATATTTGTATTTCATTATAGAAATATTGGTTATAACTATTGATACATGTCTTTGTAATGGGCAAGATCAAATATGTGACACAATTGTTGTGTGGTGTTTCTGTATATGGTCGTATTGGAAATGAAAAGACTTGTGAAGATCAGGGTTAGAACTGATCTTCAGTAACTCATGGTGTCGTATGAAGCGAGTCGCCGGATCGGGTGGTCAGACTAGCTGACTTGGTTGACACATGCCATGGTATCCCCATTGTGTAGATCGATGCTCATGATGTCAATCCTTTGATTGTCAGTTCCAGTTTCGATTATTAACAGAAAGTCGTCACAGAGCTGGGAAATTGCTGAGTAAGGCGTTAAACAACAAACAAACAAACAAACAAACAAACAAACAAACAACGAAATAAAAAACGCATTCGATGTTTTACTTTTCATCTTCTTGTATGAATGTTGACACTACATAGATGTTACAAAGATTTTACTTTGGGAGTTGTCAGATTATCCGATTTGGATACACGTGAGTCTGAATTTCTGGTCGCATTGATCAGTCAATGGACACGTTCTTAAGCTTCAAGTATATCGATAATCTGTTATCGTTTATTGACATCAAATAGGCATTAGGTTTAATCGATTTACTCACTTGAACTAAACAGAAAACAGTGCAAACCAATCCGAAACTGGCCTGTTTCATATGTGTATCAAGACACACTGATTCAGAGTGACAAAAACTATCCGCTCAAGTGTATGGCAAGATGACCTCGAATTTCCAATGATCCACTTTCCCAGTTTGACGAGAATATTTCAGCTGCTCCAGCTGTGTCACGCAATTTTATAAGTGCAATCTAGCCTACTCTGCCTCCGAGATGAGTTAGAGATACTCATTGAACCTTGTTTGAAAGTTGTTTGATAATATGGTGGACTTTCAGGTAGTTTTATGGTAGTTTTATGGAAATTTCCAAATTTGACCATTTGTGACAGATATGATGTCTGAAGTAATTACATATGTTAAAGGTATCATGTATGTCCGTGTTTGTTTCTCGGGTGAACAATTATTTTGTCTTTGCATGTGTTTGTTGCTCAAACAGGGCAGGTTACCCTGACCTTTTCGCGAACACATGATATCAATATTATCACCGCCATTATCGCAATAATGGTAATTTAAGAGAATCATATATTATCATTATGATAATAAAGGGAATTTGAGAGAGTTATAAATTATTATTATGATAATAATGGTAGTAATGGTAATCTAAGAGAGTTATATGTTATCTTTATGATAATAATGGTAATTTAAGAGTGTTATAAATTATCATTACGATAATAAAGGGAATCTAAGTGAGTTATAAATTATCATTATGATAATAATGGTAATACTGGCAATTTAAGGGAGTTATATATTATCAATATGATTATACTGGGAATTTAGAATGTGTTATATATATATCATCATTATGATGATAATGGGAATTTAAGAGAGTTGTAAATTAGAATTTTGAAAATAATGGGAATTTAAGAGAGTTGTTAACTATCATTATGATAATAATAGTAATGTTAGGAATTTAAGAAAATTGTAAGCTATCATTGTGATAATAATCCGAATCACCTTCCACCTTAAAAAACCCACCCCCACCATCACCACCATCACAAGACATATCCCTTCCTTCACAGAGTATACCCGTGAATGTGTTGGTGGTGCCATTACGGGCCCAGTTCCACAAAGCGATCTTTGCACTACGGTGGCGCAACTCCCATACTTTAACATAGGCTTACGGTCGTCGTAGGCCTAACATCGCTTTGAATAATGGGGCCATGGTTCATTATATGCTGAGAGAAACAAATAAAGGAACATAGGAAAATTCAAGCATTTCTTTAATATATTCCAGTTTTCATCACCAGCTTACGGATAGCTCTGTCGGAGGAAATCTGAGAATAAGTAAAGGAACACTGCCATGAAGTGGTCTTACCTTATTTGTTTCCCTCAGTATACAATTCAAAGTAACCAAAGTTTTCGTTATTTAGTCATCCACATAAAATAATACATTCAGTTACCAGAGTAGGTGTTATAAACTGCCCATATGAGAAACATGCGATCCCTCGTTAAACCGATATTATTAATATTCTGTGGAATATTCATGTAGTCGTTCCAAACAAGACCGTCGGGAAGTAATCGTTGTGTGGATTAACCAGATCTCGCTGTATGGATGTGTGCAGTTTAACTGTATCATTTAAGCATAACTTTCTTGTCCAAATACATTATTGATTTCCGTTAACACTATCAGATCAGGCTTTCGTGCATTATTCATGAATACCATGTTGGATATCGGTAAATAATCAATGTGGCCTTTATTGTCTCGTCGATCTTCAATCTCACGTCCCCTAATATTATTGGCTAAGGCCCTACTGTATTGCCTTTTATACGATATGATTTATCATTAATACCACATTACGGCACATTGCGTTCTTCATAGGACTGTAGAGGCGGTGGGTTAGCTTAGTGGTTAAAGCGTTGGCTCGTCACGCCGAAGACCCGGGTTAGATTTCGCACATGGGTAAAATGTGTGAAGCCCATTTCTGGTGTTCCCCGCCGTGATATTGCTGGACTATTGCTAAAAGCGGCGTAAAACCATACTCACTCCCTGTTACCCGGCCAAGAGCTACGTGTGCACTCGATTACCATATTTTCGTTCTGGGGAGTACACAACCCATGCCACCTGTGACGCACTAGAACGTGATATTGCTGGTATATCCTTAAAAGCGGCGTAAAACCACACTCACGCACTCACTTAACGTCACCTGATTTGTGACCCGTGCCCACGTGCCATCGACATGTCATCATCATTGGTCGTTAATAGCACTAGAGCAGGTGTTTTATTACTGTCATAAAATTTATTAGCTACCTTTAACAATAATAGATTAGACTTGACTTCATTGTCAATCCACACAATTTTAGCTCTTTTCACCGTTAACAACTGTTACACCAGATTAGGTGATCCGGAGTTTGTAATTTGCTTAATGAATCACTGTTAACAACAATCGAATAAGCGTGACCATGTTGTCCTCCTTCATTATGTTATTCTTCAACAACAATCGATAAACATTCCCCTGGTGCCAATATACATTATCATTTCACAGACAAAGGAAGCCATGGAGCGGCACTTAAAGGGAAGCGTGTTTGATATCACGTGACCAGAAAAAGACAGAGTTGAATTACGACCATTAAACCACCTTGGAAATTATCTCTAAAAAAAATACTAGAAAATAGTTGTTGTCAAGCAGCACTTTTGACAATTGGGCGGTGGGGAACATAGTGGTAAAAACGTTCGCTCGTCACGGCGAAGACCCAGTTCGATTCCCCACGTGGGTACCATGTGTAAACCCCGTTATTTGTCACCCGCCGTGATGTTGCCGGAATATTGCTAAAAGAGGTGTAAAATTAAACCTACTCACTCACACATTTTACAAATCGATGGCTAACTTTTTACACAACGCGGCAAGATGGACAGAGGTAATTTCTGACGTTGACATTCAGCGCAGCCATATTGATATGCACAGCGTAAAAGCAACGACTCTTTTGCCACAAGTCGTGCTGAGAAATCTCATATTGGGCAGTTCTCTACAAAGAGTGTTTTGCACATCGCTGATCGCATATTCTTTATTAGGAAAGCAAAAGGAAAGAGTTGCAGTGGAGATGCGTGTCTTTTTCTGCTGCCAACAGCCACGCGTCTCATGTCATCGCCTCCAGTCGCCATAACTGTCAAACACAATACGAAGAAGTAAATCATGCTCGCCCTTCAATGAATGACACTGCTTCTTCGCCTGGATGTTCTCTTTACAATCTCAGTGCTTGTGAAGAAGATGCGGTAATATTGTCAGATAAGGGTTCTTGTTCTTTTCCCCTCTGCGTGCTATTTATGGACCAATTGGCGATGGGTTTTAGGTGAATGGCCTTAAATAACAGTTAACCTTACACAGTGTTGTCATCGAGGTATATTGCATTTTAAATTAACGCTATGACGTCATTGTGGTTTATCCCCGGTTTCCCAACATTTCTTTAAACAACAAGTTCAGTCAGGCGAAGAAAAATGAAGGATTAGTTGGGGCAATCCAATTTTAGGGATGTCAGCCACGCGAGTCCAGTCCTGAGATGAACTCAAGCATCGCACTAGGTAAACTGGCTCGGTGAGCTATCTCTCACTGTTGCTATAATACTTAATTTCCTTATCAGAGTCACACATGTTCACCAATCACTGTCAGTCATGATATATATAAGGGCAATGGAAGTCTATCAGTCAATAGCAATAACAATATATTACACTACATCTATATTATTTTCCAAATCTCTATTACTCTTCACCTATTTCATATGTTGTACCTTTTTAATTCGGCCTCCCATTCAAATTTCCATTAATATTTAGTTGTTTTGTTTTTTTTCTTAGTTATGTTTGTTTTTGCTTTTTTTTGGTAGTAGCACCACTCTTTCAAAATTTCTATTTTGGTTCCCCTCATTTCTTAATAAGTGTACTACCCTGTCGCCGAAATACCTTAGTTGTGTGTGCGACGTTAAATGAAGCAAATAACAAAATATCAGTCACAAATGCTATCATAGCAAATGCACAAGTACATGTCGAATTTGTTCAGAAAAAGGATGGTCGTGAAAATCTAGTTTGTAATGGCTACAAGTTCAGAGTTCAAGGAAGAAGAGCTAGTCGGGTTTATTGGGAGTGTTCCACTAGGGGTTGCACTGCTGCCGTGAATACCAACAATGGGTTGATCACAGCCTTAAAAAACCAGCACATCCATTTGCCGGAGCATGACAGAATAGCTGTAGACATGTTCATGATCAACCTGAAAACCAAAGTCAGACAGCAAAGCAAGACCATTCCTTCCATCTTTAGAGAAAAATTAGCAGGTATGATCTTTCAAATTGCATTAATGTTTCATGTTAATAGCCGACCACGCTTTTTACCACTATATTGCTTACATACATACATATTTGCATGTTTAGAGTAATATATTACATACTATTCACATCGAAATGTTATGTAGCCATAGTCAGAGAAGATGCTAGTTTATGCCCAGTTTAGACTTGACATATACTTTGTCGTTAACCACCTCAGCATACAAACTGTACTCCACGGCAATGACGATTCATCTCCTTTAGACAATGAAAATATTATAAACTCGGTTCAAAATTACATAACTGAAACTAACCGCTTTACGGAATTCAAGTAACAATCTATGAATATACAATGCACTTGGTATCTTGTTCTTTATTATATTTCTTTATTCTATTTTGTTTTGACTTTGATTCATTCATTAATGTCCTAATGTCTGCTCCATAGAATTATGTCAAGATATAATGAACTATATGCGGAGAAGCATTGACATAGGCCTTATGGCCTGTTTGCTAATCCTATTTCCATTTTGTTATGTCGTGGAATATGAAAAATGTAAACATTAATGGAAATAAAATATTGTTTAAATGAAATGGATCGAATTATAATGCTTTCATTTTATTATTTTCAGGACTTTGTCATGTCTGGTTCAATTCGTACTGTTTTGGGTGATGGGGATAAACCATGATAAGCTTACATTGGGAAACCTGCCACCCCTTTTGCAATAATAAGACCCACCCGCCACTTAATCCATGTGTTGTTCTACGGTCCCAAATGTTGCGAGATCGAGAACACCCCGTCATTGTATTATTGTCTTAATTGCAGATTAGCGTAATGAACGTTTTGAAATTTCTGCAGTTTAATATTGTCAGTTCGTGTATTAATTCTAATTACGTGCTTTATCCATGTACCGGTTACAACGATCACGTTGCGGAAATTGCACATGGAGTACGACGACAATCACTAGTTGAAATGAAAAAGGGTTACAGAGATAACGAGTGAGTGAGTTTAGTTTTACGCCGCACTCAACAATATTCCAGCTATATGGCGGCGGTCTGCAAATAATCGAGTCTGGACCAGACAACCCAGTGATCAACAGCATGAGCATCGATCTGCGCAATTGGGAACCGATGATATGTGTCAACGAAGTCAGCGATCCTGACCATCCGATCCCGTTGGTCGCCTCTTTCGACAAGCACAGTCGCATTTCTAGCAATTCTAACCCGGACCTTCACGGCCTATAGAGATAATTATTCTCATGTATTACCAATGTGCTGATCTGTGAATATCCAGGTTAGAATTGGTCTTCAGCAAACCCATGTATGTGTGAATGAGTGAGTGTGTTTAGTTTTACGCTGCTTTTAGCAATACTCCAGCAATATCACGAAGGGGAACACCAGAAATGGGCTTCACACACCGAACCCATGTGGGGAATGGAACCCGGGTCTTTACGCGACGAGCGGACGTTTTAACCACTAGGTTACCCCACCGCCACCCTGTCGTAAGAAGCTACTAACGGGATCGTGTGGCAAGGATCGTTGACTTGGTTGACACATGTCATCATATCCCAATTGTATATATCGATGCTTATGGTGTTGATCACTGGATATTCTGGTCCATACACGATAATTTACAGACCGCCGTCGCATAGCCAGAATATTGCTGATTGCGGCCTTAAACAGGAACAAAAACAAAAAGTCCTAAAGAATCGAGATCATTTTTATGATATTTTAACTTTCAGGCTGCACTTAAAATGTGATTACACAGCATTTCGTTACTTTGATGCTATATTTCTAGTCGGATACAGCAAGTGTTACGGGACATTAACTGATTCGTTTCGCTGGCTCGTACATTACTTGCAAGAGTGGTCTTTTATGTTTTCTTTACATTAGGTTTCGTTTTCGATTTGAATCCCTATAATTCTGATGTTTATATCGGTTGGATGGCTTGGAACAGGAATCGGATGTGAATCGGACGAGATCAAAGAGTTGAAAATTTCCGACGACACCTTATTTGCTACACTTGAAATATTTTAAACTTTAACTTTAAATAAGTCTTAACTTTAGCTTTTTGTGTTTGTTCTGATATCATGTGGAAGTTGTTTTATGTAGATCGTGAAGTATGGTGTCATTAATAATATTTGACCAAATATGTTAGCTGAATCCTGGTGACTGTCGTCATGGTAACAGGCATCCTTCTCATTGTGGCAAAGTGTTATACTTTTGGTAGTTCAGGTTTTCGGAATCGCAACTAGATTTAAAGATACCCGCGAAGATCCGGGTTAGAATTGATCTTCGGCAACCCATGCTTGTCGCAAGAGGCGACTAACGGGATCGGGTGGTCGGGCCTGCAGGCTTAGTTGACACATGCCATCGTATCCCAGTTGCGTAGATGTTGATCACTGGATTGTCTGGTACAGACTCGATTATTTACAGACTGCCGCCATATAGCTAGAATATTGCTGAGTGAGGCGTTAAACAACAAACAATCAAAAATACATAAAGACCCTGGTATATATTCAAGGCAGATCTTTAATTCTTGCTATGCTGCGTGTTATCTACCAATTCAAGTTACCTTTAATGCACATACGACGACCTTGACGACATAATGCACGTAAAAACGTTATGATATTTCCTGTGTGTAGTTCAAATATTAATATTACCAGACACAATGATGGAGCTCAAGCGCGGACAACGCCTTCTGGCACAGACAAAGATGAGTTTACTTCAACAAAAGCCATGAAGACGTACGCCGGCTGATATGATTAGTGTACTGATCTTATAATCATTTACCATTCTTTACGTTATAAAGTTACTGTCCAAGAGCCACAAGGTCCCTACAAGACGAGAGTAGGATGCTTGCGTTGAAAACATGGGGACCATACTCCATAAAGTCATACTCATTGGCACCGTTAAAGGCGAGAACTTATGGATGTAAACTTCTTTGTTTTAAGGAACACGACGTTTCGGGGAATATTCTTACTTTTCATCAGGTGAATGGAAAACTAGGAAACAGATAACTAAATATGTACATTTGAGCAACAGCGATAAGATAACAAGGGAAGCTAGTAGTTAATTAGTGATATTTGGTAACTGGGTTTGACAAATGCAAGGCAGGAATTACTAATCCAGGCATGAAGGATGAGATAACAATGGTGGCATTTAATAAGGGAAACGACAATAAAACAAGGAAGCCAGGGGACGTTGTATACACATTTCTTTAAAAAATCCCATCGTAAGTTTCTAATCTCTTATTTACAGACGTGATATATGATGAATTTAGAATATATTTCAAACATACTTGGAAAGTGAACGTGTGGTCCTACACCCCTGGAAGTTCAAGATGTGATAGTGAAGACCAGTTTACAATTTGGACACCATGTGTGCACTTTAAAGTTTCAACTGAGTAGAACATTATCATTTTGATTGATGGACGAGATTGTTGATGATCCGAATTCAAAGTTCAAGGAGCAGAGCTAATTCATGGTGTTATCTAAGTGGAAGGTTATTCAATATAAATTAGTTTAATGTGACAATGTCTTATGAGACCTTTAGTGCAGGATGCGCTCACCTTTCCACGAACACCTGGTATAACCACTAATTGATAGTGATTCATAAACACATGCCTATGAAACAGCTGGATTCAACGAAAGCTTCATTTGAAAGAGATGTTTTAGGATTAGAACGGGCTCGAGCTTATTACAGAATATTATAAGAGTACTTAATACATACTTGTGGATATCGTTAGTGTTAGGTAGCCCATTCGTGTAAGGTCTGTTGAGCAGCATCATTTGGGCAGGCCAGGAACCTATGATTTGGGGTTCGAGTCCTTGTTCGCCTTGGTTCAGTTTATATATGTAGGTTTGTCAGCAACATACCGTGCTCATGAAGGTTTGGACACTTTTCCAGTCCAATGGACCGTAACACGTATGTTTGGCTGTCGTGTCTGATATGTAAAATGACACTTTCTGCACACTCACAATGTCTTACAACTTAAAAAGTTGATCGAGCAAATGCGTAGGGACGATCGATCCTGATGTAGTAAAGGCTGTTACTCTGTTTACTTACAGCCATTCAATCAGATAACAACTTGCCGCGCCTTGCTGTCTTCTTAATGAAGCTAAGGGTACACCAGAATGATTAGAGTTGCCTCCTTATAAATGTCAGACACCTATGGCCTGGGCTCGAAACCAGATTTGTCCTGATTTGATATCTATGTCAATTTGCACCGTACCCGTGGGTTTTATGAAAGCGTAAACGTCTTAGACCTGCCTTACATCAGACTTTCCCTCAATATGAAACTAAAACGTTGAGACAGACAGAACCAATATAGTCTTCGAATCGCGAATCGAAGGTTGGACGTTCTGAACATTTACAACATCAGACTCTTGATACTCCAGCCTTGATTCAACAAATTAATCAAAGCCTGTAGGCTTGAACCTTCGTTTAAGATTAAGTCAATCTCAATGGATACCAGTTACCATACTGGCAATGGATGCTGACAGATTGATGCTAATGATAAAACAGAAGTACCGATGCTTAATCATCAAGTTCCTCAATAGGAAAAACCCCAGCTCTAGTATGAACATATACATATCATGAAGGTCACATATAAGAAAACGTTCTTCAGATTCCCAACGACACAGTAATCTGATTTTACTGGAGATATGAAAGTTGTGTACGGCCAACAAGGATCAATGTCCAATTAGTGTATTGTCATTATCGAAGATGTTTGATTGCGAAACTTACATTTCAAGAACTAGTTAAGCGAGACCCTTTGCCTCGCGGTGCCATCCACATTAGTTTCAGTGCTACAGCTTTCTCTCTGATTACTATAGATGGAAAAATGGTTAAATGAATTTGATAAAACCCGTTATATGATGCCACGTTGTCGACCTGATACAGAAATTGTGACCATGACAAATTGGGTAATCATATGGCATAGTAAGATATAAGAAATAGAAATGTTTTCTAATATTTTAATCCCATGCTCATTTGTGTTCATGTCACATCGAAATATTAAAATGCTTTTTTGGAAGAAACCTCTTTTGATAATTTGTTATATGACTGTGAAACGCTTATGGCGCCTATTGTCTTCCAGTGATTTTTTCTCTTCTGAAATTGAAACGTGAATGAACTGCAAACGAATACAATGAAATAAACAAAACGAGTAGCATCAATACGAAAATGCTGCATTTTGATTTATGATTGATCACCGGTTCCTGTTTTTAAACGTCTTCAGCGCTCTGGTGTCGAGTTACATCGCCTAACATTCTGATTAGATAGAAGATATCGACAGAGAACCAAGGATTTCTTTATGTCGTGATCTTGGAAATGAAATTTTGGATTATCCGTGATCTAGTAAACTCCCTTTTCCATACTATTGCGTTTGAGATCAAACAAACAAACAAACAGAAAATATGCTTCTTGGATAATATGTATCAAACAAAAGCATGCATACGTAAATCCGGAAACCTTTGTAGCCGAATAATGTAAAAAGGATCCATTACGGTCAACAAACACGAAATATAATTTAAGATACTTGACATAAAACAAAGGGTAGACAAGTAAATCTGGAAACCTTTGTATTTGAACGATGTAAAAGGATCCATTACGGTCAACAAACACGAAAAATAATTTAAGATAATTTACATAAAACAAAGGGTAGACTCGTAAATGTGGAAACCTTAATATTCCAACGTTGTAAAAATGAGGCATTCCGGTAATGAACAGCATTGTAAAACGTTTGGAATTGTACCTCGGAGCCTTATTTTAGTTTCTGGGAAGGGTTTGCATGGTTATGTAAGCTCTAGGTTACATGGCATCGACCTTGGATTCTCATGCTCCTACATCTTCCTCTCATTCCTATGCAATTCCCTGATAACCATCTGTGCGACGCAACATCATCAACATACGTCATTAAATGACGCGTTTACTTGACAGCAAATCGACCCTTTTTAACGTTTGGTAAGTTGTGAGTTAGAAATATCGACAGTAACCTTCATTTTTACCTCCTTATCTACAGCATTTATTGACTTTGGTTTCATGGCAGTCTGTTGCAGGAAGTGAATATTTGACAAGAGGGAGAGGTCAAAGCCTTCTTTAGAACCGAGGGTGAATTTGTCCATGTGAGCGAATATTGTTACAGTGTTAACTACCAAACGTTGATCCAGGATAACGGTTTTGTTGCCCATTGGCTATTTGGCTCCAACTCAGATTGGATTAAAGTGGTTGGGTAGCCTAGTTGTTAAAGCGTTCATACCTCTCGTCTTATGAGTGAGTGAGTGAGTGCGTTGGGTTTTACGCCGCTTTTAGCAATATTCCAGCAATATCACGGCGGGGACACCAGAAATGGCTTCACGCATTGTACCCATGTGGGAAATCGAACCCGCGTCTTTGGCCTGACGAGCGAACGCTTAACCACTAGGCTACCCCACCGCCTCTCATGGTTTGGAGAAAGCAAGGGCACGGGTATGGTGCTGTGCCACTAAGCGATGAAACTTAGTCGCAGGTCGAAGCCCAGATGATCGTTGAATATATTTCGTAAATGTTGGTACCATACCATGGAATCACCAAAGCGGTAAAACGCCTGCCATAACTGAAAACACTGTGTTAAGCAGCGTCACTTATTCTCCCTCGGAATGTACTTAAACCGCGTTATTAATATCGAAAATGTATACAAGGAATCTGTCTGAAACGGATCCTACGGGTTTCTTTCAGCAATCTATTTTTCTGTAAATACATCCAACAGTAGAGTAAATGGTAGATTTTTTCTTATGTTGTCAACTGAATCCATTACGACCATTTAGTATATTTCAATAAACCATATCAAGTTTGCATTTGCCGATAAAAAGACCTGACGAATTAACAGTGAGACTATTAAGCTGAAATGGAAATGAGTGTTCAATTTCGTTGATAGATAGTTGATAGGGATGAACAAAAATAAACATTCAAAGGCATTTGTGTTTATTGAAATGATATGGGAACCTTATTCTGAGACTATGATAAAACATTTGCTTTTATCATATCAATTTTAACATAATTGTTCTCTTGAGTGTGGTACACGAGACCAATCACTATCTAAACGTACAGTACCGAATAAAGCAGCAAAATGTAAAATGCTACAAAAACATTTCCATTATCATAAGACGTCCATTGTACGATTTCAGCTTTATCATAAGCCTGTGCTGGTTATGCATGATGAATCACTATCAAATAGCGATTGTGCCTGACTGTTTTCTGGCCCTCAGGTGGAACCGGTCACAAATGCACGTAAAGGCGCGTCAATGTTTGTTTGCTTTAGAAAACCTGCTAGCAGTAATATAACAAGCAGTAATAAGATAAATACACACAGGACCCACGGTTCAAGTGAAAATATGGAATTTCATGGGAAATCACTTTCGTACCTGATGCTTCAAATTAGGAACGTTTTGGGGAAGTTACTAAAGTTTCCTCTTCGCTTCGGATAATATTCAGTGTTTGATATGCACTGCATATCCAGTCACACGGGAAAACTGCTGGACTCGGGCATTATTCTAAAGTGTTGAAATTAAACTTCAAACGACGTGTTTTTGTCAGTATGAGTTGGAAGAAGGCGTACGCAGTTTTTGTATGCATCGCTAATGATTCAGATGCTCGTTGAAAATACATCCATCCTCTGGTACAATTTTTCTCACGGTAATTTATCATTCCTTTGAACTTATTTGTGTTCTTCGTTGAAATATTGTTACGTTAATGGTGACTAATTAAGGTATAGGGGCGGTGGGGTAGCCTAGTGGTTAAAGCGTTCGCTCACCACGCCGATGATTCCCATATAGGTACAATATGTGAAGCCCATTTCTGGTGTCTTCCGCCGTGATATTGCTGGAATATTGCTAAAAGCAGCAACTAAACTCACTGACTCACTAATGAAGGTGTGCTAGCGGTTGGTGGTCAGAGTGAGTGATGAAGGTGCAACACGTGTACGGCATTTGTGAAACGTGTGAACACGGGTATGGTTCTGACAAACTTGGAAAGGCAATAAACAACGAATCTTGGAGTTGAACCAAAATCTTAGGTAAGGGACATAACTCTGTACGTCCAAACTGACGTACAAAAGAAAGTACACACACTGTGACTTGTAGTACATGTACACAATGTTTGTGACTTTTAAGTCACAATCAAAGTATTATTCAAAAAGTTTACTTTGTTCTTTTGGAAAATACTTCAGATGTGTACTTTTCTTGCATTTCAGTTTATTTTTGCCTTTGGCTAAGTAAATATTCTGGCCCATGAGCCAAATGTTTTTCGCCCATGGGCGAGATTTTTTAATATCGCTCTAAATTAGCCGAATTAAGTCAAAATGAGTTGAATTTTGTGTCATGATACTTATAAACATACTTTCATTCATTTACAACCTCCAAAACATGGAAAAACATGTATTTTAAGCAAAAGTAAATATGCTCGGGCATGGGCGAGATTTTTTAATCTCGCTCTAAATTAGCCGAATTAAGTCAAAATGAGTTGAAGCTTGCGTCATGATACTCATGAACATACATTCATTCATTTACAACCTCCAAAACATGAATTCTGAGCAAAACTAAACATTCTCGCCCATGGGCGAGCGAGTTTAAATTTTGAGTTTTCGAAAAACATAATTATCATTTTTTCATCCTAAGCATATCTTCATAACAACTGCATGTTTAATTTTGACAAATCCCTTGTCAGAAAGTGGCCACAGTGAAGAGAGTTTCTGGACTTTTGGGTGTCTAGAAATAAATTGTGACCTGTTCAGTATATATTCCGTAATATATCTGTGTCTGTCGGTAAAATGACTGAACGAGGCACAAAACAACGCTCAATCACGTTGAAAAAGATGTCGGTTTCCCGTCAAATATACAACACATTCAGGATCGGCATGATGATATTATTCAAGCTGTCCAGAACATTTATCAAAGTTTGATGTGCAAATGTATGTCCTTTCCCATTTTTTGTCAGAAAACTCATGTTTAAAACATCCAAGATGGTTTTGTCTATATTTATCTGTCTATGCATGATTAACCTTGAACAGAATGTTTGAATATTACCGAAACGCCATTTACCCCAAGCATGGTTATCAGTCAGTCTACCATATGAAAAATGCTCAAAGAAGATTGCAACCTTTAGAAGCAATTACTTGATCGTTCCCAGTGTCCTCTGCGAAACTGCAAGCGTACATTCCTATGTCCAGTAATCGCCATCCCTATGTCCAGTTGATCATTGATACTGCTGCATGCGTGCACTGACGTGGTCAGTGAGCTACGCTGCTGTGTCCAGTAAATCCGGGTTGTAATTAGAACAATCGTTCGAACTGATAAGAAGATCCATAGCCTTAGAAGGTATGTATGAAAGCGAGATAGTATTGGGGTTGAAATTAGACCATTTAACAAGCTTGGATGAGGGGAGATGTGTTATTTATCCATACCGTGATTTTACGACTCTCATCCTATATTCACACATGATCCTGATTCAATTACAAGAAATATGTAGTCGTAAAGGTACTGGTATATAGAGCTGACTGTCTCTTCTTTTAAGTTAGTGTCTCGCCGAAGATGTTTGATTAGAACTGAAGATGATTAGATCATTCAGTAAACAGGGGCCAAAATGCAAGAAGGATCACGTATACAATTGAATGTAAAAGCTACAGTCTCATCAGCCTACATTATTATACATTAGGATAAAGCATCTGATGAAATGACATCATGTATGTCCTTAGCACCATCTCAAACAAATATGTGGAGGGCAATTGTTGGGTGAAATAAAATCAATCACTAATACAATATTTTTCACAAATCCCTTCAAGAAGGGGGACATTATGTAGACAAACGTTTAGTCTCTGAACATACCCATTTAAATTGAAAAGGAGCCCCAGGGAGACCAAATACTGAACCTGGGGAAATCTAGACTTGCTTCATTTAGGGCTTTAGCATTGCAGCGAGGGCTAGGCTGTAGGGGAAATAATGTGGTTCAGGGACTGTGTGACAGACTAGCTATAGTAAACATCATAAACAAACGTTTCATCTTAAAATCAGAAATATCTGATTTGTTCCTTTGACGAATGTCAGGTCAAATCAGTATGAGCTTAGGTCAGACGGCTGTTCCCTCTGAATTGTGGGCCTCGTACTGCAGCTGCACTCAAATGTTCAAGGCGTTGTACACAATGTATGGTGTGCGGATTCTATAAGACCAACTAGTTGCGTCACGCGTTGCACTTTCGTACAATAGGAGTTAACTTCTGTGCATTTGGGTACAGCATTTATTTACAATATTAGACCCGTGGTTAGAATAGGTCTTCAGCAATTTGAAAGACAAAACAGATTTTATGTAACCAGTGTTTTAGTATATCCTTGTTGGCCTTATTGATGAATTCGACCCGTGAATATATCCGGGTTATAATTGGTCTTCAGAAACCCATGTTTATCGTAAAAGGCGACTAACGAGATGGTCAAACTCGGTGACTTGGCTTGCGGAGATCAATGCTCATGATGTTAATCACTGGATAGTCAGGTCCAGACTCGAATATATACAGACAGACGTGTTAATGTATGGTTTTATTGTTTAGATTGTTTTAATGGTAGTGAAATTGGATATCGCCCGAAACAATTTCAGTACAATTTACAACGCGGTGGACCTAACGTCATATGTCTGATAACAGTTAAGTTATTTGCTGTGATCACTGGTTTTCAGAGGTCCGTTCCTATATAAACTTTCATAAACCCTTTACTTACAATGGCTTTTGTTTCTGTTGATAATCAACTGTATCATTTAGCGTTGACGTTATATGTCTGAAGACAAATGGGCTGCGGGGTAGCCTAGTGGTTAAAGTGTTCGCGCGTCACGCCGAAGACCCGGGTTCGATTCCCCACATGGGTGCAATGTGTGAAGCCCATTTCTAGTGTCCGCCGCCGTGATATTGCTGGTATATTGCTAAAAGCAGCGTAAAACAGTACCGGGCAAAAGAAAGTATACGCCTATGTATGATGGTGGCTAAAAATGAAACTTACAAGACATTTGTAATCGACGGTTCTTATTTAATTGGGGCATCATAGTTGTGTTTTGGACCGAAAGTGATTCCATCTTTGTAACATGATAATCTTACTCAAATTCAATTTTCAAGTGTATACCTTTTCTGATTTTATCTGTCACTTCTATTGATTTTTTTTTTTTTTGCACAAGGGGCAAAGTCGTTCGGATTATGAAATTTCGTCAATTTATTACCCGAAGTCTTGTATAGTTTGTATAGATGGGTCAACGAAACGCAAGGCAGAGATTTAGTCTATTTCGCAGTATCGATCGTCTATCATTTATCAAGCTGGGAGAATCCGTTAATGACCTTCTAGCGATGTACCCTGGTGTGTGGTGAACATACTTAATGGTTCTAGCTTCAGACAGAAAAATACAAATATATTCATCTTCTGATTTACGATAAGCTGCAGCTCTCGAGATCTTCGGTATATCTCATATTGTCTGTTGGCTGACATTAATGACTCGGATCAGTGGTCGGTTGCTGCTCTCATCAAATGATTTACAATGTATAATGTCATGATTACGGACATTGTATATGAACAGATACATGCATAGGTACATGTGTACGCACATGAATAGGTGTATGAATATAAACATGAATATGTCTTTGATAACTATACGAATAGGTGAAGCAAGGTGAAATTGGGTTTAACGTCGTACTTGAGAATATTTCGCTCATATGACGATGTGCATGCGTGTGTGTGTATGTGTGGCTGCTTGTACTAGCCCAGACTTAATCTGGTTTTATAGTGCTATCCCATCGAGATACCATGCCGCAGTGAAGCACGAATACCCCACTCAGACACATTATACTGACTCCGACCCGACAAGTCCTTGTTGTACCCATTAATGCCGAGCGCCAGGCAGGGACCAACAAGTACCATCTTTTAACGTCTTTTGGTATGACGCGACCGGGGATCGAACCCGCGACCTTCCGCTCTCCGGGCGGATTATTTGACATGTAAATAAGTATAAGACTAGGTGTATGCATATGCGCATGAATAGGTGTATGAATATGAACACGAATATATCTATTAATAACTATATGAATAGGCATGTGATTAAATATATGAAAAAGTGAATGAAACATTATATCAATAGGTGTGTCGATAGGAGCATGAATAGTCAGATGATAAAGTGAGTGAGTGAGTTGAGTTTTACGCCGCAATAATCGAGTCTGGACCAGACAATCCCGTGATCAACAGCATGCGCATCGATCTGCGCAATTGGGAACCGATGACATGTGTCAACCAAGCCAGCGAGCCTGACCACCTGATCCCGTTAGTCGCCACTTACGACAAGCATGGGTTACTGAAGGTTCATTCTAACCCGGACCTTCACGGGTCACATGATTAAGTGTATGGATAGGGATAACAATGTTTATAATAGTAGAATAGGTGTTTCAACATATATAGGTATATTGATAGACACACATGCATAAATAGCTGCATCGAGAGGTATGTGAAGAAGGTATGAAGAGAAATATTTATGAAGAAATATATGAGTGTGGCATGAATCGGTATATCGATAATTGTAGTGTATCTGAATGGATATGTAAGTGTATGAATAATTTGACCTGGGCTAAGGTACTTTGTCATATGGATACAATCAGTTCACATCGAATGTAACCCCCCGTTGGAACGCATCATTGTGAGCAGAATTTGGATTGGAGAAAATATTTCCTTTAATATCATAATGTTTCCACAGACGCTCATGGCAAAATAACTAGTGTCATCTGGATTTATTGATAAAATACAAATAATAGTTATGTTGAATATTTGATTTGATAGATTGATCATTCTTCCGTCAGTGTTTGGGGGTCATAGAAAGCCATTCATACAATCTCTTGCATATTTTACATGTTCGACATTACCAAAAAATCAATTGACATTTTTTACATTTGTATTCATTCATTATATTCTTGTAAAACATTTCTAGTAAACACAAGGTGACAACCAATCCAAATATATATTGCAATATTTTAGTTTACGTAAATGATATTCATTTGCCAATTGAGAACCTAATCTCAGATGTTTCTGTCTTTGTGTTACTGAACATACACACGAGCCCACACAAAATAGTGTTCCATGACAATCGGCGTCCGCCTCATAATGGTATATTGTATCTTTATTTAATATACTGACCTCCGGAAATATGTTCCTAACGTCATGATGAGTCACGTAACTTCATATTTACTTCCAACATAACGACCTTGTTTACAGAAGCTGAGCTCAACGTTTCATATCGACCGCCTTCAAAGGTAGACTTATTTAGGGAAAGCAAAGATGACCATCTTAGAAAAGATTAACCTACATGCTTGCAACAGACATGTCGTACGAAAGTGGGAACAACTCCGTGATGTGGCCTCGTGGCTCTTTGACAGACAGAGGAAGCAATAACGCATGATATTTTATTGACAAGCGTGCGAAGCGTCGTTGGGACCTAGTTAGTCGGGCTGGATGTTTTTGCCAGCTACTCATCTCAACTCCCGTTCCTGAAACTGACGTAGATTGTCGCTTTTCGTCTACCATGCTTGTTAACAGGGCAATCGCTCATTCATTGTCAATGTATACACTCACACTTCAATAGCAGTGACGACGTCTGTCGGAGCGAGCAATACGGTGTTGATTACTGAACCAAGATGGCGGAAGCGGGATCAGTCATCAACTGTCCTGACAAGAAGCTTATAACAATGTTATTGAGACGTGGAACCGACGTTTGAAACTTTGCAGTGCCGTGTCTACACCATATGGATGCCAATGGAAGTCCCAGATACATCAATCAAGAATAATTGGGAGCATTACATAATGTGATTCAGGAGCAAACTGTATTTTAACATATTTAGGTTTTCCGCTGTCCTTTAAATAATAATTGCAATCGATATATATTTGATAAGAATTCCATGAGGTAGTGATGTAGCAATTATTGATGCTGAACATATTTACGAGTCTTGCAAAAAGCTAGATTTACGTAGAAACTGTCAAAAACAAAGATGTGACGTTGAGCTTGATCAAATGGCACTGGGCAAAATAAGATTTTTAGACAGAGTCTTCTTAAGGCTTCTGGCGGTGGGGTAGCATATTGGTTGAAACGTTTGCTCGTCACGCCGATGACGGTTCCATTCCTCACTTAGGTACAATGTAAGTTCTGGTGTCCCTTACTAGGACGTTACCGGAATACTACCGAAAGGCGTAAAACCATACACACTCACTTAATCCTTATTGCAGCGAAACGTTAAAAGTATTAGTTTAATGTTTTTATTTTATTTATACCAGTGTCAACAGCCTGAGCGAGGGGCCATAGCTCAATAAACCCAGTCTGTGGTTTTGGAAGTGGACTTATACTCATGTCATAGGTCGTAAAGCTATACATTCGATCAGTGTGTTTGTTTGTGCGTTTGCGTGTGCGTGTGTGTGCGTGTGTGCGCGCGGGTTTGAGTGACCTCCACTTCGTTGCCCATTTACATCCTTCCAAAACGAAGGATGACAGGTTTCCCTCACAAGGACCTCAAAGAAACTGGGTTCTGTCTATTCAAAAGAACGACAACCTATTCCCGATAACATATGACCGAACATCAGTAATCTAGTACGAATATTTTTTTAATAATAGGGTTCACATAAAAACAACTAAATGTGACTTTTTGGGTAAAATGTAGATACGTAATGACAGGAACAAAAACAGGAAGATGGCGGGAGTCTTTGATCGAAAGTCTTGGAGTCATACGAAACTTCTTATTGGTACGTTGATTTTTTTAACATAACGTTTATCGATTGGGAACCAGTTTTCTTGCAAGGTACGGAAGGAGCGAGTGGTGACGATTGTTGCGTGAAATGTTACAGCCGGTCGTGTCATCTGTCTATCCAGTCAGTCTACTCTCTAAATTGTCATGGGAAAATGTGGAAAGTTCCGGTACGTGGACAGGGTTAGAGCCTAGTTATTTTTGCCGTCATAACACATTCACTGACTTGTCAACTACTATAGGTCCAGACTTAGGTCGATATGTAGAAGGCGAAACTAAATCAACGACAAAAACCCTAAAGGAACTGCTAGTTTGAACCAGGATCGGTTTAAAACACCACGAATCAATCCATACAAAGAAATGCCTTTACTAACGGTTTAAGCGAATAAAGGGTATTGTATATTTGCAAAGAAAATGACGTAATGAAATGTACGTCATCAAACAATGGATGACGTCATATGTTTATTAGAATGTGTAATCAATGGTATCCACACTGTTAACTTAAGCCTTTACTGTGCACCAAAGTCATATTTAGCAAGTCCTTATCAATCGTGAACACGAGTATGGACATATGTTGTCTAATGTCATAGGCATTTTAAATAGAAAGTTCACAAAAGGTCAACTTGCCAAGAACTTAAACGCCAGAATAGAAGGTCACGAAAGTTTATCAATTCGTCATCTGACCCAGCTATTTTTGAGTGTCACAATTAACCGCCTAAAACAATTTCTCGAATTTTAGTGGGCACGAAAACACGAATTTCGTTTTGTACCAAAGTGACTGCTATAGTGTAACATTCCGCTCGGTATATTTTAGATCTACATTTTCAACAACATAACTCCAAAGTGATCTTGTTGAAATGCATCATATTTGTCCAAAGACTGGCCTGGCGTGATACTTTGGACAAGTGCCCACCACCCCACACCAACACACACACACACACACACCATTCAGAAGGCAGACAAGAGCCATTCATTTTAAGCGCATCCTTATCACAAAGGAGGTTTAAGTTAACTATCTCTCCATTTTATCGCCAATATTCCCAACGCGTGGTTAGAATAACTGCGTCTGGTGTAAAAGGGAAGTTCAGTTGTGGCGTATATATACGTACGTCACATGTTTCTATTGGAGTTCCAGTCTTTGGATGTCGCTCGATATCTTCCTCCAACTGCTGTTATTGCAACGTAGTATTATCACCACTGCTTAACAGAGCGCAATTCTACAATGGCTACATGTGCAGGGATACTGGGAGTTGATGCACACCAGATAATGTAAAGTGTTTATCTCGTAAACGTCTATAACGTTCGTGAATTAGTTTACAGCTGTTTTGGTGTGTCGAGGAAGGTGGAAGGTGGATTGTATCTGTGTTCATGGACATTCAACGACAACGTCTAACACCGATTTAGTGAATGCAAGAGAGTAGACATCACATGTGAAATCTTGGACATTCAACGACAAACTCAACAAGCGTTACAGTGTAGGCAAGAGAGAAGACATCACATCTGAATTCTTGGACAATAAAGGACAAAGTCTACCACCGTTACAGTGAAAGCAATTGACTCGCTTGTGAATTCAAAAACATTCAACAACGTCATCTACCGTCACTGTGAAAGCAAGCGCGAATGAATCTGGATCAAAATCGGGATCGTACAACGACAACGTCAATAAAGGTTACCATGAAGGCAAACGAGTAGACATCGAAGTTGAATTTAGGAACGTCAGTCGACAACGTCCACCACCGCTACAGTGAAATCAAGCGAATAGACATCACCGCTGAATTCGAGAACGTTCGATCAGCACGCCTATCTGTAAATGTAAAGGGAAAGAAACGGAGTTGGCATCTGTATGCATCCCTGACACTAGCGTGGTGGTACCAATTGATCCACCTCCCTTGGGAGTGATCATCAGATCAGATGATGCGATTTAGTAAGATCCTTACTAACATTACATGCCACCAGATCTGTCCGTTCTCGGCTGTGGAGGACTAATCTCAGTACGAGGTTAATCCCCGGAGATATCCTGATACAATAACGTCTACGGTAAGAGTGATTAACTATCTCGTCCATGGCGACATTGTCTTTTCCCGTACTTAAAGAACAGTTTTTTTGCTGCATATTCATTTGTTTTTAGGTTCACGTTACTTGATTTGCCATTAGCTTCGGCAAATGACTGTTTCTGAGCCATCAGAAACCTGTTTGGTACCATCTTGCATCTTGTAGAAGTGAGAACTCAGATATTGCTTTTTACCATTCCATTTAAATTTAACCGTGAAGATCCGGGGTAGAATAGGCTCAGCAACCCATGCTTGCCACAAAAGGCGACTATGCTTGTCGTAAGAGGCGACTAACGCGATCGGGTGGTCAGGCTCGCTGACTTGGTTGACACATGTCATCGGTTCCCAATTGCGCAGATCGATGCTCATGCTGTTGATCACTGGATTGTCTGGTCCAGACTCGATTATTTACAGACCGCCGCCACGTAGCTGGAATATTGCTGAGTGCGACGTAAAACTAAACTCACTCACTCATTCCCCTTTAAAATTAAAGTAATTATATTCATCTAACTTGGTAAAATTGATTGTTTAACGCTGCTTTCAGCAATATTGCAGCTATATGACGAAGGTATGTAAACAGCGAGTCTCATCCATTTAGTGATTGATGTCATGAACACAGCAGTTGGGTCACGATGACATGCATCAATCGAGTCAACTGAGTTTGCTGTGATCTTGCACGATCTTGCTTTTTATTCGAAATAAACCGGTCGTGTCCTATGTGACAAATACAAAAGGATATTTAAGTGATTACAACGTTATGTGAAGCCCATGTCTGCATTTGATAGTCCGGATCACCAGTGACAGAACCGTAAAAGCATCACTTTAGACCATATGATCATATGCAGTGATTGGCAATGTGATTGAAAACATTCGCCAAATTGGACACAACCGTCCAATCAACCAACTAAATATTTCATCCAGTCAGTCGACGGGGTCTAGTATCATGTCTGACAGAATGACTTTATCCAATGTATTGTTTTATATATTAATCCACTCGCGATTGGGAACTGTCTGTATTAAGTGGTAGAGCTGGACTGCTGTGTCTACGTATCTGTTTAGTTTGACATTGTACGACTGGTGAGTTTTATACATGATCTGACCAGTCTTGCATTGGTGTTCTATGGTGTTCTGTATAGACATATGACAGTCTAGCATTGGTGTTCTATGGTGTTCTGTTTAGACATATGACAGTCTAGCATTGGTGTTCTGTATAGACATGTGACAGTCTAGCATCGGTGTTCTATGGTGTTCTGTTTAGACATATGACAGTCTAGCATTGGTGTTCTATGGTGTTCTGTATAGACATATGACAGTCTAGCATTGGTGTTCTATGGTGTTCTGTTTAGACATATGACAGTCTAGCATTGGTGTTCTATGGTGCTCTGTATAGACATATGACAGTCTAGCATCGGTGTTCTATATAGACATATGACAGTCTAGCATCGGTGTTCTATGGTGTTCTGTATAGACATATGACAGTCTAGCATCGGTGTTCTATGGTGTTCTGTATAGACATATGACAGTCTAGCATCGGTGTTCTATGGTGTTCTGTATAGACATATGACAGTCTAGCATCGGTGTTCTATGGTGTTCTGTATAGACATATGACAGTCTAGCATCGGTGTTCTATGGTGTTCTGTATAGACATATGACAGTCTAGCATTGGTGTTCTATGGTGCTCTGTATAGACATATGACAGTCTAGCATCGGTGTTCTATATAGACATATGACAGTCTAGCATCGGTGTTCTATGGTGTTCTGTATAGACATATGACAGTCTAGCATCGGTGTTCTATGGTGTTCTGTATAGACATATGAAGTCTAGCATCGGTGTTCTATGGTGTTCTGTATAGACATATGACAGTCTAGCATCGGTGTTCTATGGTGTTCTGTATAGACATATGACAGTCTAGCATTGGTGTTCTATGGTGTTCTGTATAGACATATGACAGTCTAGCATTGGTGTTCTATGGTGTTCTGTATAGACATATGACAGTCTAGCATTGGTGTTCTATGGTGTTCTGTATAGACATATGACAGTCTAGCATTGGTGTTCTATGGTGTTCTGTATAGACATATGACAGTCTAGCATCGGTGTTCTATATAGACATATGACAGTCTAGCATTGGTGTTCTATGGTGTTCTGTATAGACATATGACAGTCTAGCATCGGTGTTCTATGGTGTTCTGTATAGACATATGACAGTCTAGCATCGGTGTTCTATGGTGTTCTGTATAGACATATGACAGTCTAGCATTGGTGTTCTATGGTGTTCTGTATAGACATATGACAGTCTAGCATCGGTGTTCTATGGTGTTCTATGGTGTTCTGTATAGACATATGACAGTCTAGCATTGGTGTTCTATGGTGTTCTGTATAGACATATGACAGTCTAGCATCGGTGTTCTATGGTGATCTGTATAGACATATGACAGTCTAGCATTGGTGTTCTATGGTGATCTGTATAGACATATGACAGTCTAGCATTGGTGTTCTATGGTGTTCTGTATAGACATATGACAGTCTAGCATTGGTGTTCTATGGTGTTCTGTATAGACATATGACAGTCTAGCATTGGTGTTCTATAGTGTTCTGTATAGACATATGACAGTCTAGCATTGGTGTTCTATGGTGTTCTGTATAGACATATGACAGTCTAGCATTTGTGTTCTATGGTGTTCTGTATAGACATATGACAGTCTAGCATTGGTGTTCTCTAGTGTTCCGTATAGAGGCATGTCAGTCTACCATCTGACTTCTCAAGTGTTCCGTTTAGAGATGTGTCAAGTTACACCACTGACTTGATTTTATGCAAATGAATCGTTAGGAAGATAATCTTTGACGTGTTGGTTTCTATTGTACAATATAACGACGTGACCTTTTCGCTTTTATTGACTCTAATGTACGGAATACAAAATGTCATATCCCCTGCACAGGAATTGTTCATCTAGTTAAGGATGTCTAAGGCAGAGCAAATTCATTCCTTTAAAGTAACCGCAGAGGAACACTTTCGATCATTGATATTAAACCCAATCCGAAGTGAATTTGAATCATTTGACGTAAACTTTTTAATTGCCTCTTGCATCTAACATTTGTATTACGTGTTTACGTGAGGTGTAAAAGGCTGAGCGTTTCTCGCCCTTTCGGAGCTACACTCGTAAAGACAATTTGGGATGAAATCAATTGTTTAGTCGTAAAACAAGCCCAACGCCATTTCCCACATGAATGATTGAACGTTGTTTTACGCAGCAACAGCCATTTACCATCTTGATCATGAATGTCTGAGATAACTCTTACCAAGAAAGAAAATACGCGAAAAAATTGCTTCAAGTTAAACCAAGGACATGCATTATAGTTTTGTCCATTGCCCCACGACGTAACAGCTTAGCAATGAAAACTAGCAGAGAGTGACTAAACTTGTACACTTTAAGAAGAAAAAGCCACAGAAATTCCACACATGACACTATCCCTTTTAAAGTGTATATGGCGATGATTAAACCAAGCCACAGTTGGAATGGAACCAACAGTAAACCACGGAACCACATCAAACCATGTGTGCACGTATTCAGTTTGTTCAGGTTTCCATTGAAAATGGGGCGGGTTTTATTCATTGAAGTTTCATCGGTAGCCCTGTATTGTGTGCGCAACATGTTCCGATAGAAACCTTCACCTTGAGAGAATGGACGACTTAATAATATTGTTGTGTAATTTTCCGATGCATTCTCAAACTTGTGTTTCTCTATCAAAAGGTCTTCACGTTTTAGTAATTAAGACGTACGTATCGTGTATCTGATTACCCCGTCGACAATTGGCTCAGTGATCTGATTTAGAGGTCTCTCGATGGTAGCAATGTAAAGCGTTTTCATTCCATTCTAGATGTACCTGCCTATCTTTCGACGTCAAAAGCCTTCAAGTAGTCATGTGGAAGAAAGCACCTAATCTCGTTTACTTTGATTTAATTAGAACCGGAGCCTCTTTCTACCTGTATAACAATAGGTCCAATCTTGCCTTATCTTGTTCAGCTGGAGCGTCTCAAGGGAAATTCAAAACAATAAAACTTTCCGTGTAAACTACAAATGCTGGACCTTTCAGTACTCTGATTCTTTATCCCTGGTCTCTTCTTTGTATTGCAACTAGCAAATTGCATTTGAAGCCAAGTGATGTTTCAAACAAACTGTAGTTGTAAGATTAGAAACCCGCTATGGACTAGTTGTCGGCAGTGCTGATGTTTGACTTTGTTGCTGAAATGGCAAGTTTTTTGTTGCTTGTCATCGATACAACAAAAGTAAGTTAATTAGTTTTTATTTCAATTTTTCCGCATAGTAGATAAGACATAATTTCAGTAGCTAAGTTTCCAAAGCGATTGTAACAGCTTGGTCCCACGAAGGGGCTTAAGGTCAGTCAGTTGTATTGGGGATTGGGTTATTGTTGGAGGTTATTATGGATGTTCAAAGGTTTATTATCATGTTCTTATAACGCGATGGCATTGTATTTTACTAAAGTAAAAGAATGTATACATCCGTGTTTGATGGTGACTACAATGAAAACAAGTATTTTGTAATATATTTGATATGACACAATGTGTTTCGGACATTAAGTTTGCAGTAACTGCTTGAACATTTTGCAAACATTTACAATTTCCGGAACGAATACAATTTTCAAGTAAATACTTTTTTTACTCGAGTGTTTATATTCGTAGCACACGACTGAATGAATTAACAGTGTTTTTAACATTTCGGAGCTACACAGAGATTTGTTACATCAGGTAGATTCTTTTATAGCAATACAGGAAATGCATTGCTGTATTTATTCATTCACATCATGATATTTTCCACATGAGCCCCGGCCCGTGAAGATCCGGTCAGTAACCCATGCTTGTAAGAGGCGACTAACGGGATCAGGTGGTCAGGATTGAGATGTCTGGGGATTATGGAAAGGGTTTTCTCGAATTTAGTTACTTTGGGTTTCTTTCAGTTTCTTGCTGACACGAAACTTGTTTTGTCTACATCTGATATACCGAGTAAATTATTCAGGAGTATGTGAGGGGCTGTGGGGTAGCCTAGTGGTTAAAGCCTTGCTCGTCAGGCCGAAGACCCGGGTTCGAGTCCCTACATGGGTACAATGTGTGAAGCCCATTTCTGGTGTCCCCGCCGTGATAATGCTGGAATATTCCTAAGATCGGCGTAAAACTAAACTCACTCACTCACTCACTCATTCACAACGGCACCCGGGTCAATAACATTGTTACGGCGTAAAATATTCATACATAATTGTCATTATCATAGGATATTTACATAGCGCACATATCGAGGCAACTAGTGCATGCTCAAGCCGCTGGTATTTGTCCCTTCGATCATTGGATGTCAATCTTAACGTCACATCGTATTATCAATCTCAACTCCCTGGGAATATACAACTCTTGCAGCCACAAGGCGAACCGAGTTCTTGTGGCTTTCTCATCCTAACGAGGTACCCATTCACAGCTGGGTGGACTGGGACACATAGTCACAGTACTTTGTCCAACTTCACTGCACGTTGCTGTACCTGCAACTAGGTGTTTTCACGTATTCATGTGGCCACCATCTGGTCATATACCAACGGATTCGTGGGTTCTTTTAAGTGCACAGGGCTGTGTACTGTACACTAGGGGTTGTGACAACACAGAAAGAGTCTGCACACAAAGTTGACGCCAAGGTTTTTACACACGGTCACAGGTGGTCTCGATCCCGACACCTCAACCTCGCTGGATCACTAGTCTGGCGCCTTAGCCAGCTCGCCCTCCGCGCCCCCAATTGTCGTAGTTTTTTATTTCTGGAACATCAAACAGTAATGCTTGTTATGTATATGGATTGTGTGAGCACCCAAAAATAAAGATTACTTGTTTAATGTGTTTAAAATATACATATTTGTCATTGCTGAGACCGGTGTCATCAGGGCGGAGTTGCTTCAGCGCTTGATTTAAGTTCATGTAGACGTGTTATGGTCCAAAATGTCAGAAAACAGACTCAATTAGCACCAACATACATTTCGGGTGGGAATTATATTGGCTCGTAATGCAATAAATAATGTAACACCATCAGAAAAACAACAGAAGTGCTTTACAGTGGAACGACCAACTGCAGGTAACATCTGCAGTTGATGGCTAAATGAAGATGGATTGCACAGAAAGCGTATGATACCGCAAGGTGACGTTGTTTACAACGTCGTAACGTCAATAGCGGTCATGTAATGTCAGCTGCTGGCCAAGGAACAGATGCGAGAGTCTTGCCACCCGACCTCGTTGTCAACAGTCGCGTTGTAAACGTGAGTTATGATTCCGACACCAAAACAAATCCTTCCATTACAGGTAAGGACAAGATACACATAAGAGTATGAAGACCAATTGGGCTTGCAAATATCCTACTTGTGAGAAAGCTCTTCTGCGACCGTAGGCCGTTCTGGGCTAAGTGTACATTGATCATTACTCGGCCATATGGTACAGGAAGGTATAGATTGTTATCGTCTGTGGTGCCACAGGATCTAGTTGAGAGCACACAGGTTTCAAATCGCCTATGTAACTACATTTATTAACATCACATGAGTAAAGAAAAGTTAAAACAATTATTACAAATTGTACATCTTGGGGAACGCTTAAATCTTAGTTTCATCTCCTCCAACAAATTCCACTTGATGTAAAAAAAAGAAATAGCTGTGAAAATCATATGAATAGATCACTGAAACTCAGTGAAGATCCGGGTTAGAATTGATCTTCAGTCACCCATGCTCGTCGTAAGAGGCGACTAACGGGATCGGGTAGTCAGGCTCGCTGGCTTTGTTGACACATGTCATCGTATCCCAAGTGCATAGAACGATGCTCATGCTCTTGATCACTGGATTGTCTGACTCGATTATTTACAGACCGCCACCATATAGCTGGAATATTGTTAAGCGTAGCGTTAGAAATTCAACCAACCAACCAACCAAAGCAGGTGATGTTAAGTGTCGTTAGTCGCAGAGGTTACTGGGATGGGTGATTGCATTTGGCAGGCTGACTCTTGAGAGTTACTAGCACCTCGGACACTGTAACACGTGTCATTTTTCAGACAAGCAGCTTTTGTTCGAAATATGCCAGTTTCGTGTGGGTACCCGGTAGAATCTGCTGATGATGTGACTGTTAACTTTATTGTGCCTCACGTGTCTCTTCCTTTCCTGTACTCCCCAGGCAGTTTACGCATTATCAATGGACTTGTTATGATTGATTCAACAAATGAGGAGCATTCAGTGAGGATGCAGTAGCTACATATATGCATAAATTTGTATATACTGAAAATCTCACATTTTGTGGGACCCTTTTGGGGTGGTTTTGGTTTGGCGTTCGGCTTTCATGCAAATAGGATTTGATTCACTAATGGACCTAAGGCCTATTCCATGTAATAATTACACTGTGTCAGTAAAACAATTACCACAACATGGGGGATTATATTACATAGCATATCAAGGACAATAACGGATATTGAGGTCGCGAAATAAATTTCATAAACCCTTATTACTTGATAATGCCTACTGTCGTAAACTGCTCTGCTTTTGAACTTTTAACACATCAGAGCTCCAATGAAATTACAATTTAATGAAATAACGTTTTTGTCATCTTGTCAAGTAGGAACACGACACAAAACATGCTTCGGGTATTGCGGTATTATGGTTTTGGAAATTGAAGTCATGTCAATATAACCACGTTTTATTCGCATCTCATTGCATGTTGGTCAAAGGAATTGCTCCCAGAAGACAATACATGAAATGTTTTCTCTATATGGGGTCTGTACAGATTTCAGCGAGAATTATATTTTACGAACTGTTTCCGAACAACCCTAATTGATCTATTTAAGGCAATACAGATAACGCGAAAAGTGGAAAAATATGTCCAAGAAACTACTCGGTAAAATATATTGTGTCTATTAACCCAAAAAATCATCTCTAGAACACACATCATATGAACAGAAATGTTTCAACTGATAATATTTAACTGAAATACTTAAATCAGTTGGTTTGATAGACATTCCCGAATCAAGTTGTACGATCTTAACGTGTGTGTTAATTTTAACACGCTTTATCAATTCTAAAATAAACTTGATGACCCTAAAGGTCCCTCTACAAATTAAACATGTTATCTTTCAGTGCCATTAAATGAAACATTATAGTAATACAAAAGGGAATATGACATAATTTCAGTTTTTCAAATATTGCAAAAATATAATTTGGCAGTCACCAATGGAATATTGGGTATCCAGTTTAAGTTGATCTGTTTGATTGTCATTTTAGTAGGTGGTGATATACAATAAGGGCAAGATACTCGGATAACAAATTCTGAATGTACTTTACATAATGTAAATTAAGATTTGTTATCCAAGAAAATACATATCATATACACACATCACACATCATATGATGCGACGTTGCAGTATAGGTTTTATACTCTTGTCAAACCAGAAACATCGCATCATAATATAATAAAGTATCTTGCATTTATTGCCAATTGCATCCAAGGAGAAACCTCAAAATCGTCATTGATTGAATTACTCTTGATTCTGAAAAGGCAGTCCTAATTATCCGGTAGGTTTGATCTTGTGGGTTTGATCCTGTAGGTTTGATCCTCTAATTGATCCTGTAAAGCTGACAGCTATACCACTACGGGGACCTACATAGCGATAAAGAATGGATATTGGCAAACTAGGGCAAGGAGCCGAGGCGAAGGCTGTCCTTGTGTACCAGCACAATGTAGTCTATTTCAGGTGTAATGGCCTTGACATGTTCGTGCAGTGCCGGCAAACGTCTACAACAGCAGGGGCTGCCTCACGGGGCTGATAAGGGTAAATTCACACTGATAGCTTTGTTTTGACTACCATCGCCCAACCTACATTAACCTACAAGGGACATCTGACATGACTGTTTTTATTGGGGTGAAAGGAAGTGTGCTTTTTAGAACACAAAACAAGTCAGGCAAATCTCTTGCACATTTATGTAATATTACTCAGGAAGACTTACCAAAGAGTATATGAAAGGAAACGGTAAAAGGACACTAGGCTGCTCGTTGCTATGGTCAGCCCTTTCTTACATAAAATCACTTTGATTTAATCTATTTCTGAAGTCGTGACACATATCAGCAGTGAGTGAGATAGCGTGTGTTCATGTTTCCTATACGTGTCATCATGGTTTCGTCATGAAACATAATATACATCTCAGAGATATGAGATATTGTATGTTCCATCGTGACGTATAACACCTATTGCGTCTGTTTTATCATGATATTGATTCTATTTTATCGTGACTTATGACGTGCGTTGGTTGCCTCTATTTCATCATCACTTATAACCCTCATGCTTCTGTGTCATCATAGAATAACACATACTGCTTCTGTGTCATCATAGAATGACGCAAATTGCTTCTGTGTCATCATAGAATAACACATACTGCTTCTGTGTCATCATAGAAAACACATACTGCGTCTGTGTCATCATAGAAAAACACATACTGCTTCTGTGTCATCATAGAATAACACATACTGCTTCTGTGTCATCATAGAATAACACATACTGCTTCTGTGTCATCATTCAATAACACAAATTGTTTATGTCATCATAGAATAACACATACTGCTTCTGTGTCATCATAGAATAACACAAATTGCTTCTGTGTCATCATAGAATAACACATATCATAGAATGACTTCTGTGTCATCATAGAAAAACACATACTGCTTCTGTGTCATCATAGAATAACACATACTGCTTCTGTGTCATCATAGAATAACACATACTGCTTCTGTGTCATCATAGAATAACACAAATTGCTTCTGTGTCATCATAGAATAACACAAATTGCTTCTGTGTCATCATAGAATAACACAAATTGCTTCTGTGTCATCATTGAATAACACAAATTGCTTCTGTGTCATCATAGAATGACACAAATTGCTTCTGTGTCATCATAGAATAACACAAATTGCTTCTGTGTCATCATGGAATAACACAAATTGCTTCTGTGTCATCATAGAATAACACAAAATGCTTCTGTGTCATCATAGAATAACACATACTGCTTCTGTGTCATCATAGAATAACACATACTGCTTCTGTGTCATCATAGAATAACACATACTGCTTCTGTGTCATCATAGAATAACACAAATTGCTTCTGTGTCATCATAGAATAACACAAATTGCTTCTGTGTCATCATAGAATAACACAAATTGCTTCTGTGTCATCATATAATAACACAAATTACTTCTGTGTCATCATAGAATAACACAAATTGCTTCTGTGTCATCATTGAATAACACAAATTGCTTCTGTGTCATCCTAGAATAACACAAAATGCTTCTGTGTCATCATTGAATAACACAAATTGCTTCTGTGTCATCATAGAATAACACAAATTGCTTCTGTGTCATCATTGAATAACACATATTGCTTCTGTGTCATCATAGAATAACACAAATTGCTTCTGTGTCATCATAGAATAACACAAATTGCTTCTGTGTCATCATAGAATAACACAAATTGCTTCTGTGTCATTATAGAATAACACAAATTGCTTCTGTGTCATCATAGAATAACACAAATTGCTTCTGTGTCATCATTGAATAACACAAATTGCTTCTGTGTCATCATAGAATAACACACATTGCTTCTGTGTCATCATTGAATAACACAAATTGCTTCTGTGTCATCATAGAATGACACAAATTACTTCTGTGTCATCATAGAATAACACAAATTGCTTCTGTGTCATCATAGAATAACACAAATTGCTTCTGTGTCATCATAGAATAACACAAATTGCTTCTGTGTCATCATTGAATAACACAAATTGCTTCTGTGTCATCATAGAATAACACAAATTGCTTCATGTGTCATAGAATAACACAAATTGCTTCTGTGTCATCATAGAATAAGACAAATTGCTTCTGTGTCATCATAGAATAACACAATTTGCTTCTGTGTCATCATAGAATAAGACAAATTGCTTCTGTGTCATCATAGAATAACACAAATTGCTTCTGTGTCATCCTAGAATAACATAAATTGCTTCTGTGTCATCATAAAATAACACAAATTGCTTCTGTGTCATCATAGAATAACACAAATTGCTTCTGTTTCATCATAAAATAACACAAATTGCTTCTGTGTCATCCTAGAATAACACTAATTGCTTCTGTGTCATCCTAGAATAACATAAATTGCTTCTGTCATTATAGAATAACACAAGTCATCATTGAATAACACAAATTGCTTCTGTGTCATCATAGAATAACACACATTACTTCTGTGTCATCATAGAATAACACAAATTGCTTCTGTGTCATCATAGAATAACACAAATTGCTTCTGTGTCATCATAGAATAACACAAAATGCTTCTGTGTCATCATAGAATAACACAAAATGCTTCTGTGTCATCATAGAATAACACAAATTGGTTCTGTGTCATCATAGAATAACACAAATTGCTTCTGTGTCATCATTGAATAACACAAATTACTTCTGTGTCATCATAGAATAACACAAATTGCTTATGTGTCATAGAATAACACAAATTGCTTCTGTGTCATCCTAGAATAAGACAAATTGCTGCTGTGTCATCATAGAATAACACAAATTGCTTCTGTGTCATCATAGAATAACACAAATTGCTTCTGTGTCATCATAGAATAACACAAATTGCTTCTGTGTCATCATAGAATAACACAAATTGCTTCTGTGTCATCATATAATAACACAAATTGCTTGTTTCATCCTAGAATAACACAAATTGCTTCTATGTCATCCTAGAATAACATAAATTGCTTCTGTCATTATAGAATAACACAAGTCATCATAGAATAACACAAATTACTTCTGTGTCATCATAGAATAGCACAAATTGCTTCTGTTTCATCATAGAATAACACATACTGTTTTTGTTTCATCATAGAATAACGCACATACTAACATATAACGCACCTTGCATCTATTTCATCATGACGTATAAAATAAATTACATCTGTTTCGTCATGACGTTTAACATCAACAGCACGCATTGCATCCTTGTTTGTCATGACTTACAAACACACACGCTACATTTTCTCATGGTTTACATCACAACAAGAAGCTTTTAAAGTTTAGTTTAAATTTACTACTCTCAGGCTATATTCTATCTTCATTTACAGCACAAATGCTAGATATTTCATTTCGACTTACAACGCACAGGATAGATATTTCATCTGGAATTACAGCTGACACTGTGAGCAGTAGGACTCACTTTAAGGGTATGCACGCAAAGTCACGACAACCTGAACCATTTGGTCATCTCGGGTGCCCTACACAGGTTCTAAGGATTATAAGATAGATCTATGTAACAACGTTCAGACACTGTGTTTTGGTCAAAACAGTCTGCAGGCGTTCTGCAGTTAGGTAACATCAATTTTAAAGGAAGTTTAATCGTTTCCTGTGAGACACGTTAGGTCAAGGTAAAACGAGTCAATACGTACCATTTACCAAGATAGCACTGACGCATATAAAAAAACACCAAACCCTGTCCATATTAATAAGAAGTCTTTGTGAGCTACTTTATGAGCATGTGTTATTTTACTATCAATATCAGAAAGTGAGGCTACCAGATGTTCGCCGAAAGGTGAACCTACCGGAAACACCGGTCAACAACACATGCAGTGGCATGCCAGTTGTTCACCTGACAAAACTTAAGATCTTAGGGTGGATCAAAAAAAGGATTTGCATCGAACATAATTTTTATACCTGATATGCCAATTTTAGCTTTTTCCACCGGTCTATCCTAAAATCTTTTTGAAAACTTTACAGAGGCTTGGACTATTGTAATCTGGATGAAATAAACTTCTGATAAAGCCGTATAAGGCTTTTTAAGGTCTTAGCAAACAGTGTGCTTGCTATATCGTATCCTAAAGTCTCTGGTAATCAGACCTCGGTAGGATCAGCAGACACACACAAAATAGATAACGTACCAAAAAAGAAGAGAAACAAAACATGGCAATTCAGGACTTTGTAGCGCAACACAAAACATTCATCGTGAAGTATTAACTTCCATGTCATACCATATTTTGATACAATTTTTTTTCTTTTGATGTAGCAACTTTTCTGTCAGATAAAATGACATAGTCACAGGAACATTATATGACATGATAAGGCTCCATTGAGCTCTCCATAACCAAATTGCCTTGTCCTTTAAAATCGGATGTCCTTCCACAATTTTGTTCAAGATCTCCTTTGTTACTCTTGATATCATCAACAGGTTTCGTTTTTATTATGAATGCATTTTCAAATCAACACTGACAGGCTACGGGGTGAAGAAGGAGTAAGATTCATGAAACTATGAGAGGATGCCGTATAATTTGGAATTGGAAACTTTCTAAAGCATTCTTGTCATTCAAGATCTTTTTTTTAATTTTTTAATTTTTTTATCAAATTGATTTGAAACCTGTGACGAAAGCTTGCTGCTTTATTAACTCTAGTTTTCACTCAGAAGAAAAACGAAAACCGGCATCACTGATGATTATCAAATGGCATCAACATGTCGCATGTTGAGAAGAAGGCAAATCAAAGATTGCAATTGCACGCGCAAATACTGCAAGACGCAAACAATTACTGAAATACAGAGATCAATACAGAAAGGGCAAAGAGGCCTCTTAGCACCGAGGTCCAAGATTGAGACACAAACAAGCGTATGCAGCAGGGCGTGGAGTCATCCCATAGATGACATCCTTACCTTGTCAGCTCCCTGATGGGGTTCACCTCTTCGGTCATGTGGACAAGGCGTCCGACTTCGGATCAGAAAACCCGTGGTTCGAATCCCGCTACATTGGCTGGACACGTTCATATTAAATTGGAGCAAATTAAATCTCAGTACCCTGCTAGCTTGCCCGAGACGTGCCTTCTGTTGACGGGGCAGTATGTATCAAGGCGTGGAGTCATCCCATAGATGACATTCTTACCTTGTCAGCCTGCTGACTGAGTAAACCTCATTGGACATGTGGACAAGGCGTCCGTGGTGTCAGAGGGTCCGTGGTTCGAATCCCGAAACACAATACTTTGAAATGTTATTGTTGTGTATTTACAGATGTCAAATAAGGACATTGTGTACGTGAAATGAATAGTGCTGCTATATTCAGGTATGGGGATCTGACTCTCTTGAGATTAAGCGATGACACGCCATGTCGTACTCAAGTTCAAGCATGGGGATAACACCAATTGGTCTTTATATCTGGAAAACATTTTAAGTAGTGTAATACAATACTGACTCACTGACTCCTGAGTGAGTGAATTTAGTTTTAGCAATATTCCAGCAATATCACGGCTCTGAAAACCAAAATTTGGCTTCACGCAAGGTGCCCGTGTGGGGAATGGAAACCTGGCCTACGGCCTGACGAGCACAGACTTTAAACTCTAGGCTACCCCACTTCCCCTCACAGAACCTGACTAATTTACACGGTATATCAGATGTAGACAAAACAAGCTTCGTGTCAGCAAAAAACTGAAAGAAAACCCAGAGTAAATAAATTCGAGAAAAAACTTTCCATAATCCCCAGACATCTCCATTAAAAGCCAAGAATAACCACTAATTTCCTTTTTAGTTTACTTTCTTCTCATTTGCGCAGGTTGCACGCACACACTGACACAATCCTTGGCTGTGTTAACGAGACCATTGCAGAGCTGCACATACTGCATGATACGACCGTAAGACACGCATTTGGCGAGTTGTCATGGAAATAATAATAGGAACATTGGCTGAAATAATACGAATCATAATTGATAAAAAATGAATGTCATGAAGAAGTGACCGAACAAACAACCAGTCTCCAACAAAAAACATTTCCCACTGAAACATCAAACTTAATGATCTGTGCCGTAGCGAGTGGAACTAAACGTGAAAACTAAATTCGTGGTCCTAAGAAATCGCTACTAACAGAACAGTCCATTGTACCATTCAGACTGTATCATAAAAATGTGATTATGAATCAATATTTAATAGTGATGATAGCACTGTCAGGTGTTCATGAAAAGAACATAATGTGAAACTGTTCGCTGCAAACCCACGCTGTAAATGCACAGCCTTTCTGATGATGGCGATTCGTGAGCTGTGCTTTGTTACGTTGGCACATCAATATTGTTCTGTTTATATTCGTGTAATGGACACATGAAGCCCCTCGGGGTTTGGCATTGTTACAGAATACAATGTCAACCCCATGACCAGCTGTTCTGTATCATGGACGAGACGTGCTTATCTGAAAATATACTAAGTGTATTGCACTTTATGTCGGATCTACTTTCAGTCTGCTTGGTGAACTTTATATTGCTTAGCCTTCGATTGCAGATCGGAAAGAAAATGAATGCTAAATACGTTTGTCCTTTCTTGTCTATCGTGTGTTTATCTGAACTGCAGCCAGAATACATAAATTCAAATGTCACTTGACGAGAATGCACAGAAAGCGAAAAATCTTCTGTCCACATGCTATTGATACGAAGACCCACACACACACTAGGTAATGTTCAGAATGAAATTATTGTTGATATACTCTGGTGTGTAAATACATACATACATACATACATACATACATACATACATACATACATACATACATACATACATACATACATACATACATACATACAGACAGACAGACAGACATACATACAGACATACATCGTGACGTATGGAACCACTTGGAACCACTTGAGGTACGTTTGATCAACGTAAAACAAATATGGAAAAATAGTTTTGTTGAATAATGGTTGAACCCAGAGTGTTCTCCAGGATGAACCTGTGAATCCCCAGTCTCCAGTGACCGACTTTCAGTTAAGATAAACTGTTTATGTTGGTGGGAACTCATGTTTACCACACATCGTCATTAACGTTATGCATTTACAGACAATGTGGGGTAATGGTGGAGGAAATTTCCTTTGGAACATGGCAAGTTTGAAACAATTCCTAAACAATGCCTAATTGCACGTTTGGACGCCAATTGACCATAATGAAGAGCGCTTGTTCGCTGCTAGACACTGGGTGACCATGTGGTGTTAAGGGAAGGATGCGGCCTGACCACTGCAACACTATGGATGCTGTTGGCAGTTTGTAATGCTCCCCTCGAACCTGTTCCACCTGTACGTGGGCGACTATTTTCAAATGTATCGAGTGATTGAGATCGATGTATAAGGTTGGAAGTACGTTGTCGTATCATGACATAGATGATGCTCATTTTATCAGTCACTTGTTTGGATGCTATATGCGATTATCTGAATGTCGCCATTATGGCTTGAATATCGCAGCGTTAAGCAACATACACTTCAAGTTTGGACTTTGTGTACGGTATGGTAAGTGTATGAATGAGCCAATGGGGTTTTACGCACCTTTCAGCTTCAAAAATGAGCTTCACACATTGTGCCCATGTTGGTAATTGAACATGGTTCTTCGCATGACGAGCGATACCTTTACCCACTAGGCTACCGATATGGTTAGAGAACGCAAGGCCACGTTATTTAGACAATATATTACATGAGCATAAATTTTAACGATGCTTATGCTTAGAACGATACTTATGCTGTTGATCACTGGGTTGCCTGGTCCAGACTTGATGATTTACAGACCGACGCCATATAGCATTTACAGCCCGCCGCCACGAACATTGCTGTGTGCGGCGTTAAACAACAAATCAAACACAAACCATAGAATGACGGGCCGACGATTAACGCTTTCTTCCAACTGGAGATATCAGCATGTTACGAGCAAATGGCAATAACACGAAGAGGAACAACTTACTTGAAATAGTAATTTCCCATTTTTTCATCTATTAAAAGGGAAGGTTAACTCCGTCACAATCAGCAGATAATCAGTATACCCTAATTATCCTATACTGGTTTACTGATCAAAATTGGTATCCCGTGGTTACAATGACGTTTGAAGGAAATATTACCTTAAAGCGCCATTTCATCGAAAAAGAATATTATGCCGCACTCATCGCCCCCGTGAATGGAAGTTCCTGCGTTACACAGACTACCTTTTGTAGGTCACAATGATGTAAATGTACAGAAGGAATGTCGACGATGACGTCCGCCGTCTTCATCCCCTTTACCGTTTCTGTGTCAAGAGGTATATTTAAGCACCAGGCCCCTATTGCCATACGAAGCATAACGGTAATTGCCCTAAGTAATTATCCACGTCTACACAAGGAGTAAATACTTGTAACAGGCGAACCTGTAGTTTGGTACCGATGGCATTATCGTGGACATTCCACCATGACGTTTGTTTGGAGGACGGAGCTTTATGAACTCTCGCGATAACAACTTGCTATTTGTAGCTCCAGGCTCGACTGGAATTTTAACTGAATGGCAGTTGTACCCAGAAGCAAACGCGTGCGTGTCGCTGCGTTCAATCATCGTAGAAGGCGTAGTCGTTTAATGATGTTGCAGGATCTAGACGCCGCTGAACAAATGACATGTTTAATGAACGGTCACCGAAACATCAGCTGATCTCTTTGACTTGCCGTGCTCGGAGTGGTATATGAGCCATCAGAAATTAGTCTTTCCCGGTCTATAGTAGTTAACGTGACTCATGTCTTAAAAGGAATTATAGATTTAACAGAGCCGTCTTCTGACTGACACGTTTAATCCAACGCAGTATGATATGATATAACATGTAACATATGAAACATATGATCCCGTTTGACAGGAAATTCTTCATAGTATTACGAAAGTGAGTGAGTGAGTTTAATTTTACGCCGCTTATAGCAATATTCTAGCAATATCACGGCGGGGGACACCAGAAATGGGCTTCACACAGTGTACCCACGTGGGGAATCGAATCCGGGTCTTCGGCGTGACGAGCGAACGCTTTAACCACCAGTCTACCCCACCGCCCCTGTATTACAAAATTATCTTGTGTGATATTGATACGATGGGAAATACAATTCATCGTACAAAATTATTATACAATATTTGATGCGTCGTATTCATTATATCGTATATCATATAATGTACCTCCTTTTCATATACAAACTTTGATACGATGTCGTACAAGAAACTCAATACGATATTATGATTCAAAATATACTACATAAATGCCGGATGCGACGTTGTATACAGAAATTGACAGGTATCGTGTTACAGAAACTGATACAACGGCTTTCACAGTTCCTGATAAGAGTGAGTGAGTTGAGTTTTACGCCGCTTTTAGCAATATTCCAGCAATATCACGGCGGGGGTCACCAGAAATGGGCTTTACACATTGTACCCATGTAGGGAATCGAACCCGGGACTCGGCGTGACGAGCCAAGGCTTTAACCAATAGGCTACCCCACCGCCCCCCTGATAAGATATACAATTCTTGCCCCAATGTTACACGGTATTTATGATGTTCTATGTAGCACTCCTATATCCTGTACCTGATACTTTGGGTGAGCTTTGGCTCATTTTAGTCATTTACAAAATTGTGTGCAATGCTGCAAATACACGTTGCAGTTCAATATTTAGTTCTTATGACCAAATTATGACCAAATTACAAAAACCATCATCCCTTTTGTCCTGAAAGTTTATTAAATGACCATTGAGACTGTCGTGAAAATGAAGTGTGCACCCGCCATCCCCTTTCTCAAAAGTGCGCACCTCCCTTTCTCAAAAAACTGTATCCGCCCCTGGATAAGTGAGTGAGTGACTTCACACATTGTATCCATGTGCCTGATACACGGTGTTAAATGCAGTGTTGCACTCTGAAATGTTTTATTACCAAACTCTCGATTATCTAACGAAACAGATATCATTCTGTCTAAAAGGCTAACTAGTGGTGACACATATATGAATACTACACTAATGACACTGATGACAAAAGATAATCGTCAAAAGGGTAAGCATGTCAAGCCGTTTCGGACCCGTGCAAATCTGGATTAGAATTGGTCTTAAGCAACCCATGCTTGTCGTAAGAGACGACTAACGGAATCGGGTGGTCAGACTCGCTGACACAAGTCATCGTATCCCAATTGCGTAGAACGATGCTCATGATGTTGATCACCGGATTGTCTGGTCCATATTTATAGACCCCGTCATATAGCTTGTATATTGCCCAGTGCGGCGTAAAACTAAACTCACTCACTCACTCATGCCCTTTCGGTAGCACACACGACTATTTTATAAATCTTGGAATCACTGTTTCAAAATATTAATGACATCATGAACACAGAAATACAGACAGTACAGTACTGCTTAAAAGGTCACAAACAAAACGAATTAAAACAAGGATAAAAAAAAGATAATATATTCTCAAAGTGAAAATGCATCAGGCTTTACACAAAAAAGGTTTGCAACCGTGATAGGTTAAATTACCCAAAGGTTTCCTTTTGGAAGCAGGTGAAGTGAAAATCTTCACTCTTGTCCTCATTGATGCTGCTGTCTCGCTGCTAGATACGATTTGAAAATAGATGTAGATTATATTTGAGAGAGAGCCTTCTTAAGGGACCGGTTTTCAAACCTTTATCAGACTCTATCATCATTCAGAATAGATGCCTCTGGACACATCAATCAAACACCCGGTGTCATTGTATCCATTGATCAGTGCAATAATTCATTGAACATGTCGCGTCCTTCGAAGGCCTATTTTATCCCATATGACGAGAGGTGGGTTTGATTACTAATGCTACGTATGAGTTGAACATTAAAAAGGCTTGTTTTAGAGATATCTGATATCTTCTACAAAAAAACAAGCCTTTCGAGACAATCTAAGCTACCGTTTTAGGTAACCATATTTTTTATTGCAGTCTCGATGCATAATGTATTTCGACGCCAGTTAAAGGTTAAAGATGGATAGCCTTAACAATGAACACGAGTTTCATTTGTAGATTTGACATTTATTTTCATTTTCGGAAAGAACACTATTAAGCTTTTTTGATAGAGTATCTACTTACATCTTGAAAGAAATCCTTCCTTGTTTTAAGATACTGATTTGTTTGCAGTTTAATGGCAAAAATCAATCGATCTTAAAGAACTTCAATTTCATACAAATTTTGCAAACTGCATAATGCCTGTGCCATGAAAAGAACACAATTGAGTTATTTTGATAGAAACTGTATTTACATCTTATAAGCCATCCTAACCTCTCTTAAGCATACTGCTTTGTTTGCAGTTAAAGGGCAAATACCAGTCGTTCTTACAGAGCAACTTCAATTTCACATCAATTTTGCAAACTCCATAATGTCTGTACCATGAAAAGAACCATTCTACTCAACAATACAAAACGGCATATTCTCTATGTAACCATCAAAGGGGCCGAACGTTTGCTTCAAAGCATGCCTCGTGACACTGTGTAGAGGAGCATGGCGCTCTGGTACTTCATCTAGGACTCTTCTCGAGGCTTGCCTTGAAGGTGTGTCGTCCCCTAAACTCGTCTCTGTCGTATTATGTCCCCTGGGTGAGGACACGAGATGTACCCTGGGGACAAGCCTGTGTGAAAAGGCAAAGTTCAGGTATTCAGATTCTTAGCTGAAGAAGGATCATGTTTGGATTACATGGTACTTATTGTCTCTTTGGGTTTATATGAAAACACTACACACACGAGTCTTATCTAAAACTGATCCATCTTGTTTGAAAGCAATAATTCAATTGTTTTTTTGGTTTGGTATGTTTTGTTTATTTGTCTGTTAACTCCGCTCTCAGCACTTGTGTAAGCAAAAAACGGCGGTCTGTAAACAATCGTGTTTGGACCGGGTAATCCAGTGTTTGATGTCATGAACATCGATATACGCAGTTTGAATATGATGACATGTGTCAGCGAGCCTTATCACCCAACTCCGGTAGTCGCCTCTAAGGACAAGCATGAGTTGCTAAGAGACCAATTCTAACCCGGATCTTTACGGTGTTGTTTGGAAGAAAATGGAGTTCTTCGTATTGGTCATCTATTTTGATAACCGGTTTAACGGTATCCTTACGGTGGTGATATCTGTATGGGTGCTTTGGAAATTGTCAGATATTAGATGTATTGATAACGATATTACCTCGAAATTGGTAGCCAGGCCATCGAATGTTGACTTGTTCTGAGGGATACTTGTTGTACATGCAGATTGTCGTACAAACATTTCAAAATGAGTTATTGGTTCAATCGTATTTAAATTATTTCATATAGTTTAAACGTACGTTTTTAGAGTATTAATGTTACCTGTACAAATCATAATCTTACAGCAATCGCCCTGTACAACACGACATTCACACATGATATATAATTTCATACTCTTTCACATTCTATGTATTTCGTTTCAATATGGATGTGTATGCAGCAAAGGCTTTCTATTTCGAATGGAACATGAATTCCGTAACGCCCATTAGACGACATAACACTTAAAGTTAACGTACAGTAATTTGAAGTTGTTGATCAAAGTATGTTTCTATTTCAAAGGGAATATAAAACAAATAATACTGTTAACTTAAACGCGATTTAAGGGAACTCTAACATAAAGACGATGATTCTAATATGAGCATTCCAATTTTCCTTTAAAGCATCTGAGACTATGTGACATAAAGAGAAAATTCTCGACAAGAATAGGCCAACCACCTGCACTGGCCATCACAGCATGGTTAAGTTAGTGGACGCATATAACTGGATCCCATGAGCGGCTTCGTCTTTCCTGTAAGACCATCCAGATAAGATCAACCATTAAATCTTAAATGAGTTTCTCTTAGTATTCCACAGAATTATATTACATGGCACTAGATAGAAAGCACTACCAAAATAGTCAATTGGTTGCCTTGTCTTGGTACATGGAGTTGCAAACTCCAAACATGCGCAAACGCCATTCAGATCTGGGCGATTTATGAAGGCGCCTGGCCAGAAATCCTACAACGAATATAGGGATTTGTGTGGGGACCGGCAGCTACGAAGAACGCTGGTGAGTCTGTGGATATCATTAACGACAAGTAGTGATCATTCAGTGAGCTGGCACTGGGCATCTCGACGGCAACATCAGCGGAAGGTGCAGAGATATGCCTCGCTACAGGTAGGATACACTTAGAGGACTTAAAGGCTTCAAACTTTACGTACATGATAAATGTCTTTTACATTTTTCATGTCCTTTTCAATGTCCTTTATTGATCTCTACGGCTGGGTAATGGGTGTTCTGGATTTGCAAATCATTGAGTTACATGTAGAGGGTAATGTGATATGCCACTTTGCTTTGAAATGGTTTTTTTGTTGATGGTTTTGATTCTATCCCATGTATCTCTGACAATGCCGGGTCGGCTGGTTAGGTTTGTGAAGATCAAGCCGGTCATGAAGGTAGGGTTGTTGATTCTGTATTCGGGATTTCAGATTCTCAAACTCTGTTAGACTTCTAATCACGGCCGTGGGAAAAAGCTACTATGTCATTACCGTGTTCCATGTGCCAGGCAGTACTAGCCCATTCACACATGAATATTTGAAAATATGTACCTGTATATACGATAAAACATATTCCATATTTCATGAATACAATTTCTGATGAGAACTGAGTAGCTTGTAAGATTCCGGCTGTGTTATAATCATGTGTTATGAATCAAACAGGTGATACCAGGTGCTCGCAAAAGAAGAGGAACATATCCTGCCCACCATGGCACTCGTCATAAACTCATGCAAAGCCAAGTCAATGAAATGATTGTATACGATGTCTGTTTGCGATAGACGAGATATTAATCGTTCGGTATAATTACCAGTAATATTTGAAGACATAAGATGACCATGTGTAGGGAAGGTGCCACGGAGACCCAGTGTTAGGCACATATTTGTCTAAAAGCAGTACATTCTATATGTATATGTGGAAATGGGAGCACACGTAACCATAGCTATAGGGTTGAGTGGTGTATGCTGGGGAGTCTGTTTCTAATAGAACCTAATTTTGATATTCAAATAGCGACACGTAAGTGCAAATAGGAAGTCCATGTTGTCTTCATCAATGTCTGTAGTCGCAGTTGTGGTGGTCATTTACGGTCACTGGTCATCTGGAAGACAGTTTAGCTACCGTGCATCTGTACTGATTGACGTCCCGGTAAAATATCTGGACACGTTTGCATGGAAGAGCATCTTGTTCTTTCCGTGAGAGGGGCGGTGGGGTAGCCTAGTAGTTAAAGTGTTCGCCGAAGACCCGGGTTTGATTCCTCACATGGGTGCAATGTGTGAAGCCCATTTCTAGTGTCCCCGTCGTGATATTGCTGGAATATTGCTAAAGGCGGTGTAAACCTATACTCACTCACTAAAGCGCACTCGCTCTTTCCGCGAGCATCTGTTGTCAGATTGACTTTCAGGAATCTTTTTATGCTTTTTACGCTTTTTTCGACCAGACATCTGTGTCGGCAGACAATCGAGACTGGTGGAGTTTTGTATTTATGAATCTTAAGAGGTGCACGTGTACAGTGATATACCGTTGCATCGAACTTTCATATGTCGAATATACGATTTTCTGCGTATTCCTTATCATTCATCATTTGTCGGCTGTGTCGAACCTCGAATAGCTTAAAAGTTCCTTCAACTTCGACACAAGGGTGTTTGGCTGTAAATACCAGCACTCACTTACTCACAGACTCCACCTCTCTGAAAACAAAACAAAGCTAAGAATCCCAGAACGTATCTACAAAGCGACTTCTTAAACAAAACAGACCGGGCCTAGCGGAACCGAAAATAAAATTGACCACTTTTAAATTGTTTATCTTGTATGGATCTGGTTAAGATATTAGTACTGTCCTGTAAGACAAGTTGTTCTAAATTAAAGGAGGAAGGATAACAGATCCTGGTGTCTCCTTAAGGATTAGAAGAACAGTCAGTTGTTTTTACCTCAGCCTTCTTGACGTCGCTGTAGGACTGTGTGTGCATGTTTAATGTTATATTACGTTCAAGCTGCCTAGGCAAAGCAAGAAAGGGCAGTTCATGCATATGTATGTGATATATGTTTCGATTTTAATAACAAAGTATACAAATGCATTTCTAAACGCATAGGTACTTCCCATTTTACTCTTGAAGCTCAAAGTTAGAGTAAGTGAGTGAGTTGGGTTTTACGCCGCTTTTAACAATATTCCAGCACTATCACGGCGGGGGACACCAGAAATGGGCTTCATACATTGTACCTACGTTGGGAATAGAACTCGGGTCTTCGGCGTGACAAGCGAACGCTTTAACCACTAGACTACCCAACCGCCCCTTCAAGGTTAGAACTGGTCTTCAGCAACCCATACTAGTCACAAGACCGACTAACGAGATCGGTTGGACTTGGTTGACACATGTCATCGTATCCAATTAGATCGATGTTAAAGTTGGTCGATGGATTGTTTGGTCCCGACTCCATTATTTACAGACCGCCGCCATATGGCTTGACTATTGCAAAGTGCAGCGTTAAGCAGCACACAAACTAAACCCCGTAGAACATAAATTACTTTTTATCAGACCAAACTGTAATACTCACATAATACGTTTCGAAACAGTATACCTTTTGGATACTTATTACCTTTGAAGAATAATTGCAAAATACTGATCTATACAAGAGATCGTTATTTGAGAATATAATCACAATTCAGTGACATTAACAAGATCTCCCCTTGACGTCAAACAAAACTCCCCATTTATTTCGGGAAAGAAATCACTAACATAATATTTTATGTGTTTTTTTAAATTTCTGTCTGATGTTACATGTCTGGGAAAACATTTATCAGCTTTTATACGTTCTTGAAACACTATGAATGATAGATACACACCAGCTTTTACTTCAAACAGAAAACTTACACTTTTGACGGACACTAAAATGCTTTTATCTCCTTTCAGTTGATTAGGGTGTGAACGAGGTTTTCTCCACGCGCAAAAGTGTTTCGTTTGTCAAAGTGTGATAAAACCTAAACCAGTCGGAACGTCGTGGTGTTGGCGAGGTTGTAGAAGGTAGACCACGCTGGATAACACAGATAAGGTGCTGTCACATCAAAGGCCAACTGGTGCTATTAATTCAAATCCACGATCTGTACACCCATGCATGATCGGAACAGAGTTGTATTCCCTAACCTCAGCAATTGTTCGACTTGTATTGAATCTAATCATTAAGCAAGTTTGTGAAATTGTCTACATGTAAATGTTTCCTTATTCGTGAGAAATGTGTTTTATCTGACTTTATAAATCACTATGAAATAATGATGAGAGGTGTTTGCTAAAAAAAACATGCAAGTCCATAATAGATTGAACGTCTAGATTTCTTCAGTAAAAAATACCCCTTGTCCCTAGAAACCGTTCTATTATAGAGAAAAAATGAATTTCTTTCCAGAAAACATGCGTTCACGTTTCGATGGAAAGGCTGGACTAAAGATGAAGGTCTCTTGGTGAAACCTTTGGATAAATAATACATATTTTTTTAAAGTGTTGTAAGCATTAATCACCAACAAGAAACATATATTAGTTTGGCTGTACTCTGGTGTATGTCGTCTTCAGACATACAGTAACAGTTCTCGTTCCACGATCCTATCAGACTGGCGATCCTATGTGCGCAATGTGAATAGCGCCAAACACAAGTCAAACCAATCGAAATTGTAGTCCATAATAAGAAAATGTTGATTCCGCGAAGAAAAAGACGATCCATGTATAATAGCCAATAAGTTGGAGTTTCGTTTCTCTTTAAACTGTAACAACATTAGAGTGTAAAGGCTTGTTGATATGCAGAACATAGAGGTAGGTGACACATGCTGAAATACCCAAGGGGGGCGGTCGGGTAGCCTAGTGGTTAAAGCGTTCGCTCGTCACGCGGATGACCCGGGTTCGAATCCCCGTATGGGTACAATGTGTGAAGCCCATTTCCGGTGTCCCCCGCCGTTGCTGTAATGTTGCTCACTCACTCACTCACTCACTCACTCACTCACTCACTGAAATACCCTGTGTTGATCAATCATTTAACTATGAACCTGTTGCTGAACTGCTTCTGATAAAAGTATTGGGACCCTCCCGAGAGGAAACCACAAAGTGAGCCTTTGCTCTACCATTGTTTATTGTCCATCCGCTTGTAAGAATCGCATGTCATACCAAAGTAAACTAAGATAAAATCTGTTATAAAATCAAAAAATGACCTTTAACTCCAACCTCTTCCATACAACACTGACGCATCCAACATCACACTACAAGCGGCTTTATGTGATGAGGATGTAATCCACGCTATCCCTCATCTCGTTATTGGCAAGTCAATGAAAGTTACAGTCCCCTTGGTCCTGGTTAATATCATAATCAACACTGAGACGCCCATAACGACATCAATAACGACATGAATCGTTACCGTCTTTTAAGTTTCGTCATAAAATTATATTGTGAAGAGAATAAGCTCGGGCTTAGTGTTCAGTGGCCTTAATGTACGTGGCAATGCCTCCAATGGTTCTCTCTGTGGAATTCTGTTTTCTACGTTAGTAGCAATTACAGGGTAGCGTTCGGCAGCAGTATGTTACGGTACCAGAGATCATTAATTAATTCAATTTTGTTCTTTGGAACAGGACATCTGTTCTTATTTACCACTTGCGTATTTGAATGTTTAATGGAAGTCTACAATTTGAATATAATTACGGAAGGAATGTAGTTCAAAGACACCAGTAGCACATGTTTGAAACACATGGTTATACGCCTCTGTGTAAAACAAGGAGCAGCTATGTTTTTATTGTTTGTTTATAAATGTTTTCTGTCGAATCTTCAGCAGATTAAAGGGCATGTTTCTACAGATCTCCTTATAGATGGTTCCTGAGCGTATTACGAGAGCTGCCTCCGGGCACTGTTGTTTTTAATTATGTATAGAAAAGGATATGGGTTGGTAGTTGTGGCAGACAAACGACAGATTGTCTTCAGCAACGTGAGCCTTTCAGTCCAGGATTGCATCGTGTCGCGGTGATAAGGCGCTGGGGTAAAGAGCAAGGTGGGAACTGCAGAGTGGTGAGATGATCGCTTTTTCACTTCAGCTTGCACAAACTGACGATGTCTCTGTTGTGTCGCACACGCAATGCCTAGGTTTTGGTTCGTGTTTCATGGCCAGTTTGTCTCTTCTAATACAGGAACCTGTACCATTCAGAATACAATCACAGTCAAACTGTCTGCTATACTGTATTAACAGGTCGTGTTTCAGCTTGAGTTGAAACGCTTCAGATTGGTGTCAACTAACCTTTGTTTGAAAAGGTACTTGTTCGATGTATATTTGCTAGTCAGTGAGTTAAGTTGCTGATGTAGAAGGAACTCAATCAGTCGTGTTTAGTACTTCGTAACGATCAAATTCAAGAAGGGTGTTAGAACATCCAGTGCACTATAGACAGTGATTGAGTGAGTTTAGTTTTACGCCGCTTTTAGCAATATTTTATCAATATCAAGGCGGGAGACACCAGAAATGGGCTTCACACATTGTACCCACGTAGGGAATCGAACCCGGGTCTTCGGCGTGACAAGCGAACGCTTTCACCACCAGGCTACCCTACCGCCCCTCAGTGTACTATAACCTGACTTTGGTACCGTAGCTTCTGGTCACTGCTAAACCCATGTTGGCAAAGTATGCAATGCCTTATTTGAAATGCTACTATTTTCTTACACGGAAACTCGGTTAGACCAGATCTTGTTGATCTGGTAACATCGTCACCAAGGGAAATCTTTTTGGATCATCTACAGGATTTGTCCCTCAAAGCGACCTCTTAAGCTTTAATATAGACTCACGACAGTCATAGCGCCGAGATTATCTCTATACAATGTACATATACCTAAATACCCTTCATTCATGAATCTGGTACCTTGATGATCTAGATGAAATAATTTAACAGTTCGGATTAACAAGGTTTCGCTGTATGAGATTAATAACTAAATAGTTTTGATAAATGCACTCGATTAACCATTGTTTTATTTAAAAATGTGGTTAGACTTCTAAAAAGATTAATGTCCTACACATTCAATTATCCAATAATCTTTTCTATAGATGCACTCGATTTATCCATTGTTTTATTTAGAAATGTGGTTACACTTCTAAACAAATTAATGTCCTCCAATCTGTTAAAACCATTGTTTGTTTTACTTCATGAACACTAGTAACTTCTGTTCACTTTAAATATTGACCAAAAGATAATGGGTGATAGTACACTCGTTTCTGTAGCCATTTCAATGAAAGAAGTAAAAAGGCTATATCAGTAGGTAAATCCTGAGATACGGTAACCGTTGTCTCTAAATGTCACTTACATTATAAACAGTCAAGCTAAACATGAGCATCAGATATCCAAATATCCACCACATGAGCATCGTGTCACTAACGAGGTAATCTGACATTGTCTTGAATGACTGTCTCTAATTCAGAAACAGTAGAATTTTTTTTTTAAATATATGAAACGTGAATACTTGTTTTTCTTCCTTTTTTCAATTTTCACTTCAGCATATAGTGAAGTCTATAGTGTTGTTTTTCAAGATTGACATTAACACGTCCAAGGCATTGCAAAAATATCCCAGTTACGACGTCTATTCCATAGCCATATATACAGAGTGTTGACAATAATGTCATCAGTAGAATACAAACATATCATTTTAACTGTTTATTTTTAATTTCTTGAATAATCGAAAGTTCTATTTATTGTGCGGTATAGTTCTGACAAACGTTGACAGTTCTGTAAAGACTGATGGGAGCTGTCCCGTCGCTCTATTAACATTGGTCTCCAGGAAAAAGATGTGATTGTAAAATCTGTAGTATTCAGTAGTATCATTAAAACTAGATATATATTGATCAGCAAAAGAAACTATACCTGAGACACTCTCAGATGATTTTCAGTTGAACCCATTTAAATTTATAGATGTTATATCAAAATAATATACTGCATCAGCGTTTAGCGGGCTTTCAAATAATATTCTTCTATGTGGTTTTACCTTTTAAAAAATATATTGATTAAGAATTCGTTTTAAAACATTTTGAAAATAAGTTCATAACTGGGTATCTCTGACATGGAGTTGGGTGCAAATTTACATCTTTTAAAAAATGGCATGGTTCATGTGGTTGCAAGTTTAATACATTTCTTACCCCAGTCATTTGGGAACCATTCTATTTTTTGCTAATTACCAGTCCATAGATTTCTTTTTCACAAACTGTTGCGGGGATGAGTGATGACTTAATAGGTTATCAAACCAAATTTAACAACAGTTCAGTCAATTTTGAATTACATAAAAACAAACTTGGTACACTTTCTTTTTTCAGCTGTTTTAGTCCCAGAAAATGAATTTGGTATCAGAGTTAGGGATCGGATATTTTGTCCCATTTCTATCATTATCTTTAGGATGCTTGAATGGGGATTACAGAACATTAACTGCCGGGTAAAAGAAACTTATCACTCGTACACGAAAGTTTATATGGATCTGAGACGACGCTTTGAAGGTTATGAGAAATCCTTAGCCCAAACACATGTGCATTTTTTACAAGAGTAATTGAACCTTGACCTACTGTCATCGGAAAATGGTCCATACAATAAAATTATCATCCTATAGATACAATCTCTCTTAGTTTGTCTTTATCGAGCAGCTGAAGAAAGTGAAGTTTATTTTGTCCGGCAGTGTATCAACGATAGCGGCTTCTAGGGTAGATGTGTTTTCTATCCAGTCTTCTACTAGAAGGAGCCCAGTACCAATGTTCAGGAGTACAGTGAAAGAAGGGAACGATGGGAAACCATCCGGGCACTTAACGCACGTTGCTCCTATCAGTTAACGTGCGTTAATGGCGTTTTCAGTATCCATTATGGGAACAAGTTTCTCGGTGAGGCAATTGACATATAAAATTTCCGCCACAGTTCGAGAGACGGCTTAACACTGCTCGCATACTACCAGTTCAATATTATACTGCCGTTATCAGCATAGGAAAATGACCGGTTCATTTCGTTTTAATCCCAACGTTTGTCGTGCTAGATCACAGGGAAATCCTATCTACACATACAGTGACCTCTGACGGATCAGATAAATTGGGGCACGCGTCGGTAAATGTCAATCAATGTGTCAACTAGCTATTAAACTCGCCTATTCGATTTGGAGACATAGATTCTGATTCCGGCAGCTAGTGAGCGCCTATAGTGAGTATGCTTTTACGCCGCTCTTAGCAATATTTATTCAGTATCACGCCAATGGACAGCAGAAATGGGTGGACAAAATGCACCCATCTGGCCAATCGAACCCAATCCTTTGACGCTTATACCACTAGACTGTCCCAACGTTCCCGTTCTTTTATGTGATATTATTAACCTATGAACAATATATGATTTCGTTTACTGTGACACATTCAAGGATTGTTGGCAATATCTGAGTGTTTCTCGGGCATTTGTGTGTCAGTTGTATTGCCAATAACGTTTTTAGATTTGCACATCAAATAAAACGGACTCTTTTTCCATTCTTGACACGTGACATTGCATCATAGGTCGAGTTCAATATGTGTTCGTGTTTGCTGAGATTCTTCGTGGGAAAATAACATTCGTCCTCACTCATCTCTTTTGTAAATAGACCCGTGAAGATCCGGGTTAGAATTGATCTTCAGCAACCCATGCTTGTCGTAAGAGGCGACTAACGTCAGATCCCAATTGGCAGATCGTCAGACTCGACTCGATTTTTACAGACCGTTGCTGACTGACGGCGTAAAACAGTCGTGACTGGGTTGACACATGTCATCGGTTCCCAATTGCGCAGATCGATGCTCATGCTGTTGATCACTGGATTGTCTGGTCCAGACTCGATTTTTTACAGACCGCCGCCATATAGCTGAAATAGTGCTGAGTGCGGCGTAAAACAGTCGCTGACTGGGTTGACACATGTCATCGGTTCCCAATTGCGCAGATCGATGCTCATGCTGTTCATCACTGGATTGTCTGGTCCAGACGTTTTACAGACCGCCGCCATATAGCTGAAATAGTGCTGAGTGCGGCGTAAAAGTAAACTCACTCACTCTTTTGTAAATACACGAGAATCATTTTGTTTAGTCGTCAAAGCGATGAAACATTTACACATTTCCTGAAAAGACGGCAGTAAAAGTGTATTTGGCAGCTGTACCAATACTTATCCAAAGTTCCGATTGTCTTACAGTCACAGACTCTTAGGTTATATGAGTTAAGTCCATTTTGGTTTATGCAAGAAAAGTATCCCAACTGTTTGGATCACTTGTATCATTCAGGTTTTTCTTCCTATTGTTAGAAGTATGCCCAACTCCTCAATGTAATTAATTCAACAATATGAAATTCACCTATACTATCATTATTTCGAAAGCTATTCAATTAGATCAACATATACCAAAATGTATTTCTTCAGAAATCGTTGTGTGGTGATTCCAGATCTGTTTACTCATTATATCCCAGATACGTACTTTGATCCCCGCATCTGAGGCCTAGTGTAAAGCACCGTACAGTGTGTGACCAGACTCCGAGGGTCGTTTAGGCAAATAACAGATGTGCCTCAATTATCCTCCATGGTCTTTGAGCACCACACGTTGCCCATTGGTTTCATCAACGTGTAAAGGTCTACAACCTGAGTAAATTCAGGCTTTCCAAATACATAAACAATGACAGTGTACACGCATGGTAAACATTGGCTGAAACCGACGCAAACAGAACATGTTTATTCCATGTTGATGTGACAGAGGGGCGTTGGGGTAGCCCAGTGGGTAAGGCGTGGTTTAGAATCGTAGAATGGTTTGCTTGAAGGCTTGAGGTATGTAAAATCCACGTAAGATGACGATGGCTAATTACGATGCTGATATGGAAGATTTGAGAGCTTAAGGTGAGTGAGGGGCAGTGGGGTAGCCCAGTGGTTAAAGCGTTCTCCAGCCACGCTGGGGTTCGATTCCCACTTGGACACAATGTGTGAAGCCCATCTCTGGTGTCCCCCGTCGTTTTATTGCTGGAATATTGCTAAAAGCAGCGTAAAACCAAACTCACTGATTTCATTGAAACAATTATTGTAGCCTTTTGGGAGACCTTAAGTTTGTAGTGTTTCAGTTACTACTTCATTCCAGGAATGATGTGATACTCTGACGTTTTGGTCATTACAAAATTAAATGTCTCCTTTCTTTTGACTTGCAATTAAAGTTATAAAGACATTGATATAACAGAAACACTCTTAATTCAGTGAAACAATCAGTTTGTTCAAACCACCAAAGCTGGTTCATGAGTATGTACATGCGCACTTTGTTAAAATGTATTTCAATATTGTAGACATGTGATCCACTTCCGACCTCATTCCTCTAGTAGTTTTACGTAACAGTTGTACAATAAATCTGGATAGAGTTCTAATGTCTGCGACGTTAGTTGAATAATGTACACGTTGTAAATTGAATTCATTTTATGAATGAATCAGTAATTATATCAATTCTTGAGAGCTTCAAATCGAAGAGAAAATGAAACTGCCCTCCCACTGCGGTAACAAGACACCATTGGCAATCTGACAACCCACGTTTGCTATTTCCATAAGAACGTATATTCTATTTTAACGCAATTCAGTCAATATGGAAACAAATCATCATGCTGAACGCTAATAATAACTCTAGTTTCATAATTCTTTGGGCCCGAATTGAAGCAAAAAACCCTCCACAGAAGATAATGTATGCGTCAATCATCTTCCGTCCGTATTTTTTATGCTATTCTCATTTTAATCCTCAACCAGCAAGACAGCAGCAAAGAAAAAAAAAGTTTTTGTTTTTTTTTTTAAAAAAAATTTAATTTTTTTTATTTACATTAAGTACATGACTGTTGCATACAAAAACCTCTTGGTAGTGTGGACATAAAACCTTTCACAAGCTTTGCCTTATGACAAGAAAATGCATTCTGTATGTACCAGGAGATGTACTTTTTTTCTAAACCAGTATACTGGTCTCATTGAACAAGGTTATAGGATAAAGTGTCTTGGGTTAGAAACCAACCTGCTCTTATCAATATTCCAGTTCTATCATGTCAAGGCATACAAAGATGAAACTTCACATACATACTCTTGTTGATAACAGAAATTGGGCCTTCAGTTGGAACCAACAGCTGAACCACAATGCTGCCTCTAGGTCAAAGAAATCCTTTAGCCTTGAGTGTCAAACAGTTCTAAATTAGCTAAGTGAATCCTATATCATCAACTGGGTTGAATGTAAATGATAACAGTCAGCTTAAGTCTGCCAAGACAACCAACACAAAGACAAGTTGATGTATTTGACAGCTGGTGGAGTGTAAAACACCTAGAGTATCAACATAATAGCACCACATACATGTGATTTACATATATCACAGGACCAGAATTCTGCAGTGTCAATATTAGTATCGACAAAACACTAACAGCATTAATATTCTTTTGTAACTGTAACATCATTCCCTATTTGCTGTTGAATACACAAACTCAACAATTGTACAACAGTATAACAATATGAGATATCCTGGTACACAGGCTGTGATGGGTTCAAGATACCCATGATCACCTGAATCAACACACACTGTGCAAAAAAGGACCTTCAAAGATAGTTGCATGGTAACCATGGTGGCATGATTTATACCCACAGACACACATACACATGTACATACATACATACATACACATACATATATATACATATATAAGAGAGAGAAAGTTGTAAATAATTATAAAAGAAAAATGTCTTTAGCTAGTTGTGTAACGTATGTTTTTATTTTTATTTTTAAATGTTTTCTGTTACACGTTACAAATGAATATATCGTGTTTCCGTTACTAAACATATTAGACAGTGATATATATAGCTACAAACTATACACAGCTATATACTGAACAATGAGAGGCCATTTGACCACAAGTTGGTCAAACTATGACCACTACGGCATCAATTATCAATGCAGCGTAATTAAAATTATAAACTTTATATTAATGGTTTTATTTAAATCCAGTCGCTTCTCTACGGAAACATTTTTTTTATGAACATAGACAAAGAAAGATCAAGCTGACCTGTTTTTTCATGAGTTTCCAAAGGTTATTTTTGTCACAGTGGCGGGGAAAATTGAGACGTTTTAATTATCTCACGTCGGAATGAAAATTCCGGGTGGGCGGAAGATGGGAAATACAGACAAAGTAGGGACAGCCTGGCGCAACATCCGAAATTACTGTCTGTCCAGCTTCTTCATCCAAAGCACCACATTCAGTAGTTCATGTCTTCCAGAAACAGTAACATATAGATGAACTGGAGGTTCCATACATCCAGATCATACAGTTCATTACATAACGGGTTGGTATAAACACGATTCGCAAATATATGCAAAGTCGATTTACAGGCAAATGTGCATTCAGGAAATGAATAGGTACTTGAAAATATAATAGCAGTACATTATATATAGCGCTAGATTAACAGAACAGATTGTGACATAGTGACCAAAATTTTGTGAAGCTGTCATATTTGCAATCTGAGTAGGCATTTAAACGTTCAGCATAATATGTTGTCTTTACGTCTTCTATAATGTAGTTCAAATTTGGTGTTTTATATCTTTGTTTCATTTTGTATATATTATATTTCACTAACCTGGAGTTTAGGTGAATGAAATTGGATTCAACGTCGCATTCAAGATTATTGTACTTATCCAACAAAGAACATGATTGTACTTTATAGTGAGTGTGTGAGTATGGTTTTACACCGCTTTCAACAATATTCCGGCAATATCAAGGCGTGGACACCAGAAATGGGCTTTTATGGTGCTAGCTTACTCCGATACAGTGCCGAAGTTTAAACTTGGCACCCTACAGACACGTTATACTCACTTCGATCTCCAGTTCTATTCTATATGCCGAGTGGAAGGCAGGGTAATAGTAAGTACCTGATCCATCATATAATGTCATTTAGTCTAATGACGACGACATGAGACGACATGAGACGAAGCCAGCGACCACTACATCACCGAGGGGTAGCAAATTGAATTAATACATAAGTAATGTATATACTAGTCACACTTTGCTAAGCATCAAATCATGGATTCAACAGAAAACTATTATGTGGAGTCAAATTTGGTTTAAATATCTAAGCTTATTGTAAGCATGGATCCTAGGTTTCAGTATGGCATTGCATCTTGTGGATCCCATGCCTGCTATTGACATGTGTTGTTTATTTGTCAGTGACTCGTTCCATGATTTGCAAAATGGTTGATTGGTGCCATGAAAACCATTTTAATGATTACTCATGTATCAAGTGCATACGGTTAGATTAAAGTGGTTGTTTGCCTAAAGAGGTGTTACCATATTATTATTTATCCAGTTCCAAATATATACAGTGTCAAATGATAAATCTACGTTTAAGTAAAGTTGTGAATTTCTGTGATTCTTAGGAAAGTGTGAGTAGTATATATGTCGTTATCAGGCAATGACCTTGCATCTTTTAGATCAATGCTTCATGTTCCTGTTATGCGAATGCAAAGTAAAATAAATCCTTGAAATATTCGGCACCAACGGTCAATAATAATGGTTACGTGTAAGCTGCTTATCTGCATAAATTACGCACATATTTATTTGAAAACGCAATTCCTATTAAGTCTATTGCGTACAAGTGCGGCGCTTGATATTTTGTAAATATTCAATCAATTTGATTTTACATGCGTACACACAAAAATAGATAAAATCACTGAGGTATATTGAGAAGTTCTATTTCAGCACATGAACTTGGCAACTTGCAGTCTTTCTTATCGCTTCTCACATTACAGATCAAATATACATAACAAACAGGTAAACCAACATTTGAACTTTATTATATTTCAACAATAAATGGAAAATGGCAAAATACCCAATTGAGTGTGAGTGAGGTGGGTACAATTTATTTGTTTACTCCAAGGAAAATTAGGATACCCAATTGAGATGAACACAAGCGAGTACATAACTCAATGACCCAAAAAAGTTATCTGTAGCTCTGAACTATATGCATACACAATCCAAAACAAATGTTTCATATTGATGTTCATGTTGATGCATATCGATCGAAAGTCTGTAAGAGCATGAGCTGAACTTTCTTATTGTTACAAAGTGTAGCTCGTGTTGAATGTTTATTGCGAAAAGTGTTACCTTTTTTGCCTGAAAACCTCTTTCGTCTCTGCTGCAAACAAGACGGTCATTATATTCGGCCGTCTAAAAAGACTCGTGACTCGTAACTTAATTTTTTCTCTGTTGTCTCCATGAACTATCAGTTGTCATAGTAGCATGTAACATATTATCGTTATCGTACTTTTTGAAGACTTCTTTGCTAAAGATCCCGATACACTGAGTAATACTATACATGCTATAAATGTTACTTACTTCAGGAAGCATATGCTATAATGTGACTTACTTCAGGAAGCACATGCTATAAATGCGACTTACTTCAGGAAGCACATGCTATAATGTGACTTGATCTTCATGTGATTCAGACTGTTAATGTTAAAGAAACAAGAAATCTACTAAGTATGACAAGCTTGATTTATGACATGCTTTGATCGCATCAGACGCTCATCAACTCGACGGAGGACCACAGGTGCGTGTGGTTCTGCAGGATGAGTGATAGGATACGTTTAACATCAATAACCTCTTAAATACCGACAATTTTTGTGTGAGCTGATGGATTTCCAAAGCAATTAGATACTGTTGTTTTTGCAGATACCTAAACGGTAATTGAATCTCAAACTTCTCAAAAACGTGATCGCCATTTAAGAGTCTCTTGAGAACCTGTACTTCGTCATTGAAGAACCATTTCAGTGTATTTTGCAGAAGGGACCGAAGGGCACTTTTATCATTTCTCATGAAGGTATGCCTTGTCATGGAGACCTTTGAAGACTTAAATCAAATAGCTGAACGACATGCACTGTTTAAATTCCGTAATGAAAGTTTAATCACATGTAATAAAGCGCTGCTGAGTTTGGCCAATGTCAAAGCTACAAGTATGTTGTTTGTTTATCGTTGTTTTGTCTTGTTGTTGTTCAACGCCGCACGCTGCAATACCACAATTTTGTGCACGCTGCAATACCCCAGTTTTATGACGACAGTCTGTAAATATGCTAGTCGCTATCGGAGAATCGATCTGCGAGATTGTGATACGATGTCATGCATCAAACAAGTCAGTGAATCTCACCACTCGGTCCCTCTAGTCGCCTTTTCAGAAGGCATTTATCTGTGAAGATCATGATTGGTTCTGACTCGGGTCTTCACGGGTCCACACATTCATTATCAACACAAAACATTTATGGACTTTTGTACCATTAACTAAGGAGGTTTGGTTATCAGTTGCCGACCGGTGTGAGTGAGTGAGTATGGTTTAATGCCGCTGTTAGCAATATTTCAGCAATATCACGGCGGGGGACACCAGAAATGGGCTTTACACATTGTACCCAAGTGGGGAATCGAACTCGGGCCTTCGGCGTGACGAGCCAACGCTTTAACCACTAGGCTACCCCACCGCCCCTCCGACCTGTGTGGATGTTGTATGTGTGTTATACTGTGTGTGAGCGCATGTACTCTCAGCTGGCTGAGGATGTATAATGTACTCGAGGGACTGGACAACAAAGAATCTATCGTATCCTCGGTCATCCGCTCACGCGCACGCACACGTACCACGCACATACACACGTACAAGCACACATACGAACCTGGTAGTTTCTATTCTATTCTATTCTATTTCTATAAGTCAGGATCATGACCCTCTCTGTCTCTCTGTTTCTCGCTCTGTGTCTCTTCTTCCCCTTATCTAGCCCTTCCCTCCCCCTCTCTCTCTCTCTCTCTCTCTCCCACACACACATACACACATTCGCCGGGATTCTTGAAGATCCGTCTCGCTCTCTCTCTCTCTCTCTCTCTCTCTCTCTCTCTCTCTCTCTCTCTCTCTCTCTCTCTCTCACTCTCACACACATACACAAACACATATACACATTCGCTGGGATTCGTGAAGATCCGGGTTAGAGTTGGTCAGCAAGGTAACCATGCTTGTCGTAACAGGCGACAGATTGTTGCTCATGCTGTTGATCACTGGATTGCCTGGTAAAGACTCCATTATTCAAAGACCGCCGACATATAGCAGGAATATTGCGTTAAACAACAAACAAACAACCACACACGCAGGGAGCTCCATATGGCATATCAATGTATGTTTTAAGATTATATTTTAATGTTATTTTCATCAAAACGTTCATCCTCATTGACTCTCAGTGCTCGGCCTGTTGCCTTCCCTGCACTCATTGATGTGTGCAAAGTACTCCATAACCAGACAACGTCGTTCCTGTCACGAGGCAAAAGAAAAGAAAGGACAACAGGCATGCGGTCTTTAAGTTTTTCAGAAAAGTAATTAAATCAAGACGAAAATGACACTGTACTGAGAAACACTGGAATTGACAATCACAGCTGAGGTTTTCTCATTCAGAGTCGTCTAATGCTATCAGTTCTTATCAGACGCAAGAATAAACATTCAAATTAAACATTTAAAGGTCGAGGGTGTGATGGTGAAATGGTGTACGTTTCCATGACAACATGGCTTCTAAATCTGGTTCCATTAATGGCAGAAGACCTGGCCGAAGAAAATGCAACGTTGTACGATACCACAGACCATGTGTATGTAGATAGGGTAGACTCTGCAGAAAATACGGTGAGATACTAGACGATATAGAAATGATATTATGTGACATCCATTCACGTTGAATAATCACCCGCTAGCAATGCGTGTATGAATTATCAAAGATACTTGATGAAAGAAGAACAAACGATCTAAAGAAGAGCGGGAGGAAAATTACATCAGCAGTAGTAAGAAATTGCAATCGTTAATCTGGTATTGGATGTATTATGTTAACGTAGACTGTAGGAGTATAGAGATTGAATCAGTGGTGGATACTGGGATGAGTGAGTGATGAAGAGAGTGGTTGAGTGAGAGGTCGATGGAGTGATGAAGAGAGTGGTTGAGTGAGTGGTCGATGGAGTGATGAAGAGAGTGGTTGAGTGAGTGGTCGATGGAGTGATGAAGAGAGTGGTGGTACTTTGTCCAGAATAGGGACATGATTTAAGGATTGAGGTCGGTAAATATGTAACGACAAATCTATTTGCACAGTGATAAGATGGTCAAATTGTGGTATATTCCCTCACAATGTGGTTGCATCAGTAAACTCCATGCAAAAGAAAGTATACTCATTAAAAAAATCTACTTCACCCCCGAAATTACAAACGTGATCAAACCCTAACTCACCAACAGATTTGACCCCCAAATTACAATTGTGGTCAAAACCTTGCTCGTTAACGGATTTGACCCCAAATTACAATCGTTATCAGACCCTTACTCGCCAACACTCACCGAAGTATTGAAGCTTTAGTCCAAAACACAACGATAATACCACATAAATCACCTTTTTGCCTTCTTCTTTTTCATTTTTATCCACAATGGATTGATGTGAATTGAGTGATTACTTCCTTTTGCCGGGCAGTTTATTTGAAACTTCACTTCCGTTTTTTGGGGTCATTTGCGTGTGTGTGCTGACAAAGAGTTTTTTCCGTACATTTCATATTTACAAATAAATCTCTTCATGGCGATGTTCTTTGATCTTTATAGCCACCACTTTAAGATGATGGCTTGTTGTAGGAGTTGTCGTTGTAGGGGCTGTCGGTGTGGGCACGACTGCACGGCTACATGTTTAAGTAATCTCCTTTATAACAAACTGACACATTCAGTTGGAACAGACACCTTCGTAGATTGCCGTTCTTGACATCTTTTGACTCGAGACACTCTCAACATGTGATCGTAATTACAATCTTAATATTTTTGAATTGTTGATATACAGTTGAAGATGGAGGCCACGAAATTCAATTTGATCTCTGTCTTGATTATATTTGTGTGTGAAATTGACACGTACAGACATTCAATATAACGATGATGTATCGGCAGAGTGATAAATGTCATTATAAATATATTAAGTACGTGACAGATTGGCGTTTAATTTGATAATTCGGTGATATTAACATCCCGTATCATGCTGGAAGAACATGGAGATTTGTTGCTGAAGATGTTACTATTGTCATCAACAAATGTGCCCGAGTACCAAAATCTCACTTGATGTTAGCATTGATGAACAATGGCAATGGCAGGTTGTTATATCTCTATATATCTCCATTATTAACTGTTGGCAACTGTTGTTAAAAGAAAGCATACAGTTTGTTTGATGATGGTCCAAAATGAAACACAAATGGTTATTCAATGGTGATGAATTTGATATGGGTATCAAATTTGTGTTGAATTTTGTTGTGTTTGCTGTGTTTTGACGACTGTTTTCAGCCTTTATCGCTTGACAATCTTTGAAATTCTCTGAACAAATTACATGTCCATTTTCAAAAGTCCGGCCGTTGTATCTTTGTCACGTGTTTCAACTCAAAACACGAGAAATGACAGTGACGACACAATGCTTCTTGTCAGCAACAACTCTGGGACGACATCACGAATGACAAATTCCCGTTTGAGTGATATCGTCAGTGTGATGCTGCCACATCACTGTCATTTCCTAAAACAATTTGACAATATATTTGGATATGATTCCTGGGTGATATGAACGTACCTTGGGAAGCCATCACGTACATGTGTTTCACCGCCTCACAAGAAGAATACGAGTCGCATTACTTTCCCTCTCCCCAGAGAACATAAAAATACATTGAATCACTTTCACAGTCATTATTTCGCCTTGTAGGCAACTCTTAACAGACGCCTAAAGCATAGTGATTGTTTCAAGTATATTCTGGGACAATTCCTTGAGATTAAATTGGCAAACAAAACAAATTCGTCTGAAAGCCGTTATACAGAATTAGGTCTCAAGTCATACTCGTATTCGATGGTTACTGGTTCGAATCCTGGTTTACTCCGGTTTTGATTAATGGTTCGTCTGCACCATACACCTACATGTTGATTTTACCGATATGTACTTTACTTTACTTTACTTTGAGTTGGGATTTACAGTCTAAAACAAGTTTAGAATTCACCATAAATACATGTTAATTATAAAAACCTGTCATCGAAGGACAGTAAAACCAATTAGAATATCACAGTATCAAGAATTAAGACTAGCTTCTCCCTCTAAAATTGGATTTCAAATAAGGCAATACAATATCAAATGGGCTATAGGTCGCCAACAACTAAAGGTAGAACACCATACTAGGGACCATGGGGACTTACAGTGCCTTTGCTGCCTGCACGGACCCTAGTTCGATTTACACCATCCCTTCAGCCGCTGGCGATTGTAGGAAGTATCTAGCCAAATTGTAAAAGAACAAAAATACTACGTTTTAAAAAGATGGTAAGTTTAAATTAAACTTTGAAAGTTTTGAGACTTATATATCCTCTCAGGAGGGCAATACTTTTACGATACTTTAACCCCCTTCGATTATTTACCGATATGTAAACGTCTACATTTTGATCATATTGACTTGTGTTCATGACGGGTGCCATCGGCGGGTAGGATGTGTACACCTTAAAAAGTTATGGTGTAATCACTATTTGATAGTGTTTTTCCAACACATCATTATGATTTATGGGGACTTGCACAGTGGACTTTACTGTTTGCAAATGTACCCTATGATCATGAATAGGTTCTATCTATCCCTTTGTTATGATTGCAATAATGTGTAAGTCAACCCCACTTAGTCACCTGGCCTTAGTGAACCCATACAGATTAATCACTCCTCTTTAATGCCTATAGTTTCCTATCACCCCAAGAACGAGAACTCTTATTAGATAAATGCAATATCCCCCATACGTTATAAGATAATACAACATTATCACAACGAGCTAGTCCGTGGTATTAGCGAGGAATATTTCAATTAACACACTAATACTGTGTAGCCCCGTGTGTTATTGCACTTATTGGGTTAAATGGGGTGAATTAATGCATTAAATTACAGTATGTCAAGTAACGACACCAGCGCCATATAACGATCTAAGACAGGTTTGCCTTTGGGGAAGAAGGTCCATCGGGGAAAGTATTCTTTTTCCAGGACGTCGATACTACACGGCCAAGATATTGACACAGTTGACCCTGATCAACATCGATGGTCAGTGCAGCATCACAAATGGGCAACTGGATGTCTGTAAACAAACTTTGGCTTCACAAAATCACTAATCTTTGGTCGAAGATTGTCTATCTAAGAACAGGAGGGAGCCAATTAAGACCAGTTGCATGGTTCCCAAGACTCTTTCGTTCTGTTTTATTGTTTCTTTGTTTCCTTTTTATTCTTTCTTTCATTTTCTTCTATCACAAAGAGGTAATGTGTAGAAATTTTTTAAAATAACACATGTAATTTATAAACTCAAATGTGTAGCACTCAGATTTCCACATCAATTTGGAACATGGAAAAATTCAATTTTTTTAGAATGAAGTGAAATAATTAACTGTATTGAAGCCAAAATTCGAGAAAGTGTGAATGGGCTCATTACAGCATAATTCCACTCTTAAGGACATGATCTCTCGGTGGAGTCTTCGATAATCAGATTGAAATTCAATGCTGCTCTTAATGGTTAAGCGAAGGAAGTCCTTACGAGCGGTATTCCGGAGCTAACATTGTACCGACTCGCCAGGCTGGGCAAATATGTAACAAAACCATAATTATATCATTAAACCAGCATGATAGAATCACGATTACCTCGTAAAGGAAATATCAATTGACCAAATGTTGGACAAGATCTTTTCTATGACTAACCAATTACGCAGAACGCTACTGTATTAAAGCAACTTCCGTTAAGGCTCAATGTTAACGCTGTGTTTGAAGCGACAAAAGACAACAACAACACATGTAAAGATATGTGCTGTCGAAGTTGATGTCCTAGAACCTTTCGCATGTCCTCACATGTGAGTGAACTAATGAAAGTTTTTCAGACTCTCTCAACTACAGCTCGGTGGATTATTGCTCTCGCTATCGACCACGTGTTTGTGTGTGGTTTGGGTCAATAACTGTCAGGCCAATGTAATTGAAAATGTTATTGATACGATAAACAAATCCAAATTGGTTACAGGATCCGATGAATATTCAAATAAGCGCATCTAGTTGGAACTATTTCAGTTCAAACACCAATTCGATGTCTGCATTCTCAACAGATACTTTGGTAAATGTTCCAATAAGCTCAGATAGGTGTTTCCAATTGTGTGGGCGCTTCAGAAACAAAGCTAACTGCTAATCATTTTGCACTATGTTGTGAACGGGGAGAATAACTCAACCATTGTTTTTATAGTGGATTACATCTACTCCATAGAGTAAAAGTACGTATAAAAGGTCGATCAGTTCATGAATGACAGATTCAAAAGTCCATAAAGGACAAATTAGTTAAAACAGATATCTGAATAGCCTACTTAAAATCATTGATGACAAAATGTGATTTTGAAAAGGGTAAGCGTGTATGTGCTGCCCTACTGATTGCAACCTTCATTCACACAATTCACACAAAGTGTATGTTGCATTACGCCGCAATCAGCCATGGTCTTACCATGGCCTGAACAGAATCGAGGCCGGATCGGTGAATGTACTGATCCAGTGATACTTTATTAAGGCCTCATTCAGCTCAAAGGATGGAGCACACTTAACTCACAAACGAATGAGGAATCCCCCATATCTGAACCCGAACACATTTATCTAACTTCTTAGAATGATTAATAAGTACGACATTGTTAGGGGAACGCATAAATGATTGCTTGAATTCGTGCCTTATCATTTATCACACATGGGGCATTGTAGTTATTAAATCTACCAGTACCACTCATACTGATGATATCAAACAGTTAACTAGCCTTCTTCATCAATCCCGGGAAAGATCAGCATCATCTGATCAGTTGAGGGCAACCCACGAGGGGTTGATTAATACCTCTGTCGGGAGTGGACATGTGTTCCGACTGGCAATACTCTTGCTTCTTCTTCAACACCGACTGCGGACTGGTCACAGAATGACCGCTGTCGTGATAAATGACCAGAGAGTCATGTCGAGTGACAGAAGGGCCGCTAACTTGACTCTTCTCCTCCATGCCAGCACGGATTAATTACACGTCTTGAGCTCTTGCCAATCCGTGGAAGACTGGTATCAGACTTCATCTCTTTCATCAGAGTTCGTGGTTTAATTGAAAAGTAATAAATATTTCCTCGTGTATATTAAATTGAACAGACGTTGACTGAGAGGATGGCATTGCGGGCAGAAATAAAGTCAGGGGGGATATTTTCATCAAGCGACACATTCATGATGGCTGGTCATCTTGTTCTTGTCCATGCAGCGTCTAGATTGAAGTACTAAATATGCATCAGTTTCTGAAAAGCCGCCATCATCTTACGGACATGTTTTCTTCCATTGACGAAATAACCGTTCCAAAACATGTCTCGGTGGTATCAAAGTAAGTTTTTATCAAAATCTAGAATTCAAAAAGTGCCATAAGGTATATTTTTTTATTTCAATCTCGCAAAAGCCAGACTATCTGAATGACCTGAAGGAAAGCATAAAAAAGTTGTCATATTGGTTCCCAAGGCAACGTCCCGTCAATAGTTGAAAGATTACAGCTTCATGATCGTTTGAGAGAGATACATTGACAATGTTTACGCGTTCCATCTCGAGATACGTTTCCTGAGAAGAATATCATGTGTGAAGGAATTTCAGAATATATGTTAACTTACATCCAAGCGTATGATACACGTGAAGAATAAAATTGCTCTTCCACGACCAGTGCTTGTAAAATGCGATCGACGGGATCGGATGTCAGCCTCGCTAACTTGGTTGACGATGCTAATGCTGTTGATCACTGGATTGCCTGAACCTAACTTTTTAAAGACCTCGGCCATACAACTGGAATATTTCTGAGTACGATGGTAAAGAACAAACAAGATTTTTAATATGGTTTGCTACGAAAATACGAATATTCGTCGCCTTGCAATTGGTGAAACCAGCAATCACGAGCATGGTGCCTACGAACCCAGAATCATTACCAGAACGAATCTGGGATTCGCAAAAAAAATGTTATTCGGTTTCTGCCAGACCTGAGTGATGGAACTCAGTGCATGGAATTAAGGTGGCTTTGATCACAAGGCCACCAACATATTACGCGCAATAATGTTAGATAAATGCATATTAACATTGACCACATGAAACCCCAAGCCTGGATTGTACTTTTGTGTAAGAACCATAAATGCATTTGACATTTCTCGCACGATTGCTGCACATTGCTATAAGTGCGAATGATTGGGAGCTGGCATCCATCCTCTCATCTAGAGCGAACTACGGTGCGTTTACTTCCAAATACATCGGCTCCAATGTCTGATTTTATGTTTCACTTGGTAGACGGTCACCGTAAATAGCTCGTCGACAACTTGTAATTTGACCGAAATATCTCAGCATCGATGCCTTTGATATGGCGCTAGAGTTGGACTTTTTCTCTGCTTGGATTTGACTGTCAGAGCCCTTGTGCTCAAAACCTGGTAATAGTTTAAGTCAGCGGCTGGTGTACGTTACATCTTATTACAACCGTGAAGATCTGGGTTAGAATTGGTGTCAAGCAACACAGGAATGTCGAAAGAGGCGACTAAACGGGATCATGTGGTCAGGCTGGCTAACTTGGTATCCCAATTGTGTAGATCGATGCTCATGCTGTCGATCACTGGATTGTCTGGTCCTGACTCAATTATTTACAGACCCCTGCCATATAGCTGGAATATTGCTGAGTGCGGCGTTAGACTGTGCACAAACACCTTCTAACTGTATCTTTTCATGCGGTTTGTATGTCTATGAAGTTTGGTTACATTTAATACCTTAAATATCAAAGGTTATCCGTCCTTTCAACCACTGTTAGTTTGTAAAACCTTGGTACCCGTGAAGGTCCGGGTTAGAATATTGATCTTCAGTAACCCATACTTGTCGTAAGAGGCGACTAACGGGATCAGGTGGTCAGGCTAGCTATTCTCGAAACGTTCGTAGCCCTACGAACTTCTTAAGCCCATTCTTAACACATTGGCTACGATCAAAGTTAAGAATTCTTAGGGCTACGAACGTTACGATAATAAGGGCCCAGGCTCGCTGACTTGGTTGACACATGTCATCAGTTCCCAATTGTGCAGATCGATGCTCATGCTGTTGATCACTGGATTGTCCGGTCCAGACTCGATTTTTTACAGACCGCCGCCATATATCTGGAATATTGCTGTGTACGGCGTTAAACTAAACACACTCACTCACTCATTGTAAAACCTTGGTTATAGCGCCAGTCGATCGTTAAGCTCTTGCATGGTTAGTTTAGGCCAAATACACTTCTTGCACAATGAAACTAATGGTTTGGATTCATTCGTGACAAACTCGAGGTATTCCGGGCCAAGCCGAATGGCGATTCGCGAATGGGTTCCGTCTGTGAAGAAACAGTCATTGCTAGAATAATTGTCAACTCATTCGTAATGATTCATGTACAATTTCAAATTCTAACCTGTAATTGTGAATACAGATAATCAACTATGACTGGAAAAGAAAATCAATGTTATTTATAAATTATGTATACTAGCTTCCGCAATATTCGACGACTGAATCAGAGGGGTGCTTATTGTGATTTGATAACTTCTGATTGACCAATCAGAATCGAGTAATTTCTAAATTAATGACGTAATATGTGTTCAGTCGATGCTTCAAGATACAATTCATTAGGGGAATTCATTCTCGTCACAATCAGATATCAGTTTTCTAAAACGGCTTGGGTTCCTTTTCAAACTACCACCATTCCAAAAGGTGGATTTCAGCGAAAGAAAACCGCCAGATTAGAAAGATATGTCTTCCATAGTACTCCTGATAAGGTGTAGATGTGATGGGGCTAAAAGGAAAAGGATAACATATACACATCAGTGCAATGACGCATTTCTATTTTTATAAAATTGAAATTTCCCCAACTTCAATCGTTTTCGAGATACAGACAGAAATAAAATATTCTTGTCTGTGTGCTTACGTCACTGGACCCGGAAACGTAGCCGTCTCGACACCAACTGACTGATAAGGTACCCTGATCGGACCTTTAAACAGAGAAGTTCTGATTTTAATTAAATAGACAGAGAACAACAACACAGTTCTTTTCAAGGCATCAAAACTGCCGAGTGCATTTTTTTTCTTCCTTAACATCCAGACAGATTTATAAAAATATTTTCAGAAACTGGGTTTAAAAAAAAAGCCGTAAAAACTGATGAAAATAAACAGCTAGTTTATAAATCTTCCAGTTTCTATGAACTCTCGGTAAGAAAACCTATCTTGATATAATTACATGTAATGGACACCTTGCAGTTGTCTGATCAAGCCTACCCGTGAAGATCCGAGTAAGAATTGATCTTCAATAAACCATGCTTTTAATGGGCGACTAACGGGATCGGGTGGTCAGGCTCGCTGACTTGGTTTGACACATCGTATCCCGATTGCGTAGATCGATGCTCATGTTGTTGGTCATTGGATTGTCCGGTCCAGACTCGATTATATACAGCTGGAACACCAAACACACTCACTCTGGTCCATCCGGAACGAGTAAGTACCTCCTGCTATATGTTTGAAAGTCAACCTTCACATACATATTTAGACGTGTACCAATAACCAGGTTCTCTTCAGTTAGTATGACCTTTCCGATGCATCATAAATGCCCCTTATATGTAAACGATCATGAACCACGCACGCAATTTGGATACGATGACGCTCACTCAACCATGTCGCCGAGCCTGACCACCCTGGCCTTTTAACTGTAGTAGTTGCTGTTGATGCCGTTGCAACAGTTGTTGTGTTAGGAGATGGTTATAAACATAGTCTGGTCTACACATTTATTCACATTTTAAAAATTACATTAGAAACAAGTCCCTTCAGAAATAAATATTGTTTCATCTTCAGTACATACTGCTATATATTTGAAAATCAACATTCACACACGTATTTAGACTATGTATCAATAACCAGGTATTTTTATGTCAATATGACCTTTCCGATGTCTCGTGGATGATTTTACCGTTATATTCGCTGACTGAGATAAGGATGTTGTTTCATTAATTATGCATTAAGTGACGATATACTTTAAGTGCATAAAAATATAGAATCGATATTTCTCCAGAGTGAAAAGAAACACTCAGTGTTGGATCAGTGGGACTTACGTTTTCAGACAAAATTATGAAAACAGAAAGAAAATATATGATGTTTTTTAAAATAACTTTGGGTCATCTCTTGACTTGAGATAGCAAACAGTTTTACTCATGACTTCGCCAAAAATATATACTGGACAAAATAGGTTGGGGATATTGGTATTTTTATGATTGATATTTTATCAGTGTGTCAATGAATAAAAAGATCATTATTCGTAATTTCAAAAATTACATATATCCCTAACTATTTTTGTACAGTATAGTTTTTTGACACAACAATATTCCAGCTATATGACGGTTGACTGTATATAAACGTTTATGAACAAGACACGCAATTAAAATAGGTGACATCGTATGAAAACTTGACATCCGCTCGTAACTATAGATTGTGACGCATCCATCCCTGACAAATTTGATGTAAAGATGACCATTTCAATTACGGAACCATATAAATCTAAGACTATTAATGGTATGTCCTGACCAGTCTCTGTCTAGAATCTCTGTTTACCCCCGCTGAATTCCCGGTGGTACATCCCAAGTTTGTTGGAGAACACACGACACCAGCTGTCCATGTCCGATAAACGAAGTTCAAAGTGCATGACCACGAGAGACTTAAGTCTGCTGATGGTATTCTCGCGAGACTTCGCTTATCACGGACGTGAGATATATCATATTAGGTTAATGAAGCGTTCCTCCCCTCAGGGACATCGTGTTTGGTATTGTTGTCAATATGTTTAAAGTGATGTGCCGATCACATTCACCTTAGAGAGGTCACATTTGGCCTTTGTCTGTTGAGACGACTGGACCATTTAGTCCCTATGTATTCCTAAGGTCAGCTGTGTTGGAATCCGTTTTATGTAAATGTGAGCAAGTAGTTGAAGATATTGGCGAGTTTTAGGTGATGTGTAATGAGATGAGATGTGTCTGAACCATGCGGTCAAGATTATTGCCAACAAGACGTGCATTGCGGAGTGAGTGAGTGAATGAGTGAGAGAGTGCGTGCGTGCGTGCGTGCGTGAGTGAGTGAGTGAGTGAGTGAGTGAGTGAGTGAATTTAGTTTTATGCGATCCCGTTAATCGCCTCTTAGGAGTAGTAGTTGAAGATATCGGGGTGGTTAACGTGAGATGAATTGAGATGTGTCTTAACGATGCTTTCAAGATTATTGCAGACAAACGTGCATTGAGTGAGTGAGTGAGTGAGTGAGTGAGTGAGTGTGTGTGTGTGTGTGTGTGTGTGTGTGTGTGTGTGTGTGTGTGTGTGTGTGTGTGTGTGTGTGTGTGTGTGTGTGGTCAGTGAGTGAGCTGAGAGAGTGTGTTTATGTAAATGTGAAACCACACCACAAATTAACATGGACACCCCACTCTGTATATTTGCCCGAAAAGCCCTTCAGTGCCGTGGATGTCAATCGCCAGGCTAGGTACCAACATGTACCATCCCGTATAGTATGTTGGTAGGGCAATGCCGATCTTACTCTCTCCGAACGACGTTCTATCCCCAGACAACCGAGATTGTCGAGGACATTGGTAGTTAGGGGCCACCCCTATGCAGAAGTATAAATCTTTACGTAAGGTAACCTCATATTTTGGAAAAGAAATTATTCGCTTTATAAGAGTAAGTTGTAAAATATCTCTTTATTTAACGTGAATGATATGTTTGTGTCTAGCATCACACCTTTCAAAATAATTACTATCTCGTCAATGAACGTGAAACCGACTGTGTAGTTATGGCCTGACCCGCTACAAGATAAATCATCCACTGTGTAATTACACTTTTACGTTTGACACCAGTCGTTATCAATATTACATAATCAATATTGTGAAGTGTTGATACTAGTAACATGGGATGTAATTATTTATAATAATTACCATATTTGTTCAATTTATAACTGATTCACAAGTGTTTAAAGTTGCCTGTATCACCAGGTTACCTGTGAGTATCTCGATATTGGAGGCCACACGGGGAGAGGGTGATGGTTGTTCTTCTTTGTGGTGACGAGGCATGGGAAAGGGGCACGGGTAAAGGGTGTGGCATGTTCATGATAGGGTGTTATTGTGACGGGGCATAGGGAGGGAGCAGATGGAGGGCGGAGGATGTGACGGATTCGTGATAGGGGTGTTGTCATGGCATGGCATAAGGAGGGAGAAATGGTATAGGTGGAGGGTTGAGGGTGTTGCGTGTTCCTGATAGGGTGTTGTGGTGATGGTGCATGGAGAGGGAGCAGGGGAATAGGTGGAGGGTGTGGCGTGTTCGTGATAGGCAGTTGTGGTGATGGTGCATGGAGAGGGAGCAGGGGAATAGGTGGAGGGTGTGGCGTTTTCGTGATAGGGTGTTGTGGTGATGGTGCATGGAGAGGGAGCAGGGGAATAGGTGGAGGGTGTGGCGTGTTCGTGATAGGGTGTTGTGGTGATGGTGCATGGGGAGGGAGCAGGGGAATAGGTGGAGATGTGGTGGAGTTCGTGATAGCGTGTTGTGGTGATGGTGCATGGGGAGGGAGCAGGGAATAGGTGGAGAGTGTGGCGTGTTCGTGATAGGGTGTTGGTGGAGGGGGAATACTTGGAGGGTTGAGAGCGTGGCATGTTCGTGATAGGGTGTTGTGGTGATAGTGCATGGGGAGGGAGCAGGGGAATAGGTGGAGGGTGTGGCGTGTTCCTGATAGGGTGTTGTGGTGATAGTGCATGGGGAGGGAGCAGGAGAATAGGTGGAGAGTGTGGCGTGTTCGTGATAGGGTGTTGTGGTGATGGTGCATGGGGAGGGAGCAGGGGAATAGGTGGAGAGCGTGGCGTGTTCGTGATAGGGTGTTGTGGTGATAGTGCATGGGGAGGGAGCAGGGGAATAGGTGGACAGCGTGGCGTGTTCCTGATATAGTGTTGTGGGTGATAGGCATGGGAGGGAGCAGGAATAGGTGGAAGTGTGGCGTGTTCGTGATAGGCTGTTGTGGTGATAGTGCATGGGGAGGAGCAGGGAATAGGTGGAAGTGTGGCGTGTTCGTGATACCAGGGTGTTGGTGGAGGGAGCATACTTGGAGGGTTGGAGAGTGTGGCGTGTTCGTGATAGGGTGTTGTGGGGAGGGAGCAGGGGGAATAGGTGGAGGGAGGGTGTGGCGTGTTCGTGATAGGGTGTTGTGGTGATAGATGCGTAGGGGGAGGGAGACAGGGGGACTTGGTGGAGAGTGTGGCATGTTCGTGATAGCGTGTTGTGGTGATAGTGACATGGGGAGGGAGCAGGGAATAGGGGAGTGTCGTGGCGTGTTCGTGATAGGGTGTTGAGTGGAGGGGAATACTTGGAGGGTTGAAACGTAGCATGTTCGTGATAGGGTGTTGATAGTGCATGGGGAGGGAGCAGGGGAATAGGTGGAGGTGTAGCGTGTTCACGATAAGTGTTGTGAGTGATAGTGCATGGGGAGGAGCAGGAGAATAGGTGGGAGGGTGTGGCGTGTTCGTGATAGGGTGTTGTGGGTGATGGTGCATGGGGAGGGGCAGCAGGGAATAGGTGGAGAGCGTGGCATGTTCCGTGATAGGGTGTTGTGGTGATAGTGCATGGGGGAGAGAGCAGGGGGAATAGGTGGAGGTGTGGCGTGTTCGTGATAGGGTGTTGTGGTGATATGGTGCATGGGGAGGAGCAGGGGAATAGGTGGAGGTGTGGCGTATTCGTGATGGTGGTGTTGGTGGAGGGGGAATACTTGGAGGGTTGAGAGCGTGGCATGTTCGTGATAGGGTGTTGTGGTAGATAGAGCATGGGGAGGGAGCAGGGGAATAGGTGGAGGGTGTGGCGTGTTCGTGATAGGGTGTTGTGGTGATGGTGCATGGAGAGGGAGCAGGGGAATAGGTGGAGGGTGTGGCGTGTTCGTGATAGGGTGTTGTGGTGATAGTGCATGGGGAGGGAGCAGGGGAATAGGTGGAGGGTGTGGCGTGTTCGTGATAGGGTGTTGGTGGAGGGGGAATACTTGGAGGGTTGAGGGCGTGGCATGTTCGTGATAGGGTGTTGTGGTGATAGTGCATGGGGAGGGAGCAGGGGAATAGGTGGAGGGTGTGGCGTGTTCCTGATAGGGTGTTGTGGTGATGGCATGGGGAGGGCAGGAGAATAGGTGGAATAGGGTGTTGTGGTGATGGTGCATGGGGAGGAGCAGGGGAATAGGTGGAGGGAGCGGCATGTTCGTGATAGGGTGTTGTGGTGATATAGTACTTGGGGAGGAGGGACAGCGTGGCGTGTTCGTGATAGGGTGTTAGGGTGGATGGGGAGGAGTGGAGGTGTGTTTCGTGATAGGGTGTTGGTGGAAGGGAATACTTGGATGGGTTGAGGGATGTTCGTGATAGGGTGTTATGGTGAAAGTGCATACTTGGAGGAACAGGGGAATAGGTGGAAGGTGTGGCGTGTTCGTGATAGGGTGTTGTGGGGAGGGAGCATGGGAATAGGTGGAGGGTGTGGCGTGTTCGTGATAGGGTGTTGTGGGGAGGGAGCAAGGGAATAGGTGGAGGGTGTGGCGTGTTTGTTATAGGGTGTTGTGGTGATAGTGCATGGGGAGGGAGCAGGGGAATCGGTGGAGGGTGTGGCGTGTTCGTGATAGGGTGTTGGTGGAGGGGGAATACTTGGAGGGTTGAGTGAGTTGCATGTTCGTGATGGGATGTTGTGGTGATGGTGCATGGGAAATATTCGCGGGAATGAGGGTGTGTTGTGGTGAAAGTGCATATGAAGGGAACTGAGAAATGGGGCGACGGTGGAGGGTATGGCGTCTCTGTGGCAGCGTACTACTTGTGATGGTGCAAGAGGCGTATTCGGGAGAGTGGGTCGGGGCTAGAGTCTGAGGTGTCTCTGTGATAGGGTGTTACTTGTGGCTATACAAGTTCGTATTGCTCGTGAAAGAAGCGGTGAGAAGATGAAAGGCATGGCGTAACAAAAAAGTTGGTAGTGGGTGTGTTATTAATTCAATTTGAGATCTCGGCCCCCGGGACTCTCCCCTGCATGCTGCAACAAGCTGTGGACACCAGCGACTGGAACTATCTGCTGGTCGTACATATAACACCAACGGGTCGGTAAGAAACATACCCACTGAACCGACGCTTTGCTGTCTGAGAGGCGTTGTACGTTACATTACATTAGCCACGAGATATATTTCATACTTCGCTAATATGACAGTATTATCGTCACAATTATTACAAAAGACACATTAGCCATGTATGTTCATCACGTGACTAACGGCTCGGGTAAATTGATTGGAGTTACGGCCCTTGATAGACCCAAGACTCGTCGCCCAAAGTGCGGGAAACTAATAAAGTTGACAATATTCACTACGACAATATTTCCAATTTCCACGGCTGGTAGTCACGCCGGGGCCTAATACTTTATTTTCATTGTGTCTGTGAACAAATTGCTGTGTCCTCCAGTGGCTTAATTTAACTACGTCTGGGTGAATAATGGCGCTGGGTTATAGGGCGGGAAATGAGGAGCACACCCTGTCATGATGATGTGACAGGGGACGCAGGACAGGCAAAGACGGGGAGGAGTTGGTTGGGTGTCAGTTTGGACAACCAGAACGATAAATAGTAGGACGGTTTGCTTGAGGGCTTAGTTATGTAAAATCCACTTCAGATGACGATGGCTGATTACGATGTTGATATGGACGATCTGGAGCTTAAGGTGAGTGTCCTTGTGCTGGAGTGTCAGTGAGTTTAGTTTTACGCCGTACTCAGCAGTATTCCAGCTATATGGCTGCGGTCTGTAAATAATCGAGTCTGGACCAGACAATCCAGTGATCAACAGCATGAGCATCGATCTGCGCAATTAGTCTTTAGTAACCCATTCTTGTCATAAAAGGCGACGAACGGGATCGGGTGGTCAGGTTCGCTGACTTGGTTGACACATGTCATTTTATCCCAATTGTGTAGATCGATGCCCTTGATGCTGATCACTAGATTGTCACTGGTCCAGACTCGATTATTTACACACCGCCGCCATATAACTTGAATATTGCTGAGTTCGGCGTTAAACAACCAACCAACCAACGATCAACAATTTGACATGTAGACGTTACTGTTCACGATCACAATGCCTTATAAAACTCTTTTGGAACTGATTGAGAGGGACATTGAAGGAATGTAGTCGGTAGATTTAACATCTGCTAGAATTTTGGGGTGGCTAGAGAATATTTTCCCTGTGACTGAGGGAGAGGGTTGACGTTGCACTTGTCCTTGTGACTGATTTTCGAGATGTCAGGAAAAAGAGGGGGGTGGGTTGACGTTGACGTTGACCTTGTAGCCGGACACCTGCACGCGGTAGGGTGAGAAGTTGCCCTGATGCTGCCGCTGGAAAGGGAGAGTTGTCTGATGAACCGAGCTATTCCGCAATGAATTTCATCACACTTTTACTAGTGCGGTACGGGAATTGAGAAAAGTCATGAATGTCAACTTGGACGGGGAATAATTGGACGTCAGTGCCGGGACGAGCTGTCTTATCTTAATAGGCTTTGACCCACGCGTGTAACATAGACAACACCGAAGTCCTCTGACGGGGCTGGTGGAGGAAGCGGGGTACTGGAGACCAAGGAAGCAGTCTCAGGAAGGATACAAAAGTAAAATCCATCTAAATAACCTTTAAACTATTAATCAAGGACTTTTAACTTAAAAGCACGTTTTATCTCACAAACAGAAGTTACATGTAAACCCTTTCACAGTAATTGGGCGATCCACTTGCAAAAGTATTTTTTTCGGATCGGAATGATTTTTTCAGTTCATTTTATTAGCAGTGACTATCACTCCATTGCTGTCGTCCGACTACAGACCGGCAGAATAATCACGCTGTATGGCATCCATCACCGACGGGAGACGTGAAACCTCGAACCCAATCATTTGAGGATTTTTTCGTGCGAGGTTCAGTTTGGAATTATACTCTCAAACTGACAATAAACATAAAACATGTTCTCCGTGAATGGAATCATATACTTTCAACGTGACTTTCGAAGCTATAAAAGCAGTTGTTTTGTCAATTAGTTTTTGCATGCTTCATCATGATCGCTCATACAATGAAGCCATCTGTGATTGTTCTTGTAATGAAGCCTCGTTGCTTTCCGTTTGCAAGTAATTTACTATGAACCCTACTTTAAACGAGAAGTCTTGTGTGAATAAAGGTGCGTAAATGAGTATGCCTCGCGATTAGTTTGTCCGGAAACCTCTTCATTCAGAGTAACTCAGTAGAAACGGTTTCTTTCGGATGTACAAGGTTTACGATGTTCGATGTCCGATGTCCAGCTTCACGCCCGACCTTTGTGTTAACATCTGGAGCGGTGGGGTAGCCTAGTGGTTAAAGCGTTCGCTCGTCACACCGAACACCCGGTTCGATTCCGCACATGGGTACAATATGTGAAGCGCATTTCTGGTGTCCCCCGACGTGATATTGCCGGAATATTGCTAAAAGCGGCGTAAAATTAAACTCACTCACTCTGTAAACATCTGCATCTATCTGTCAATACCTCCTGATGTCTTGTGTGAAACACATTCCTGGTGTCCCCCGCCGTGATGTTGCTGGAATACTGCAAAAAGCGGCGTAAAACTAAACTCAATCAGTCCTGTATTCTTTTTATCAATCCGTTTCATTTACATGCATGTACATCAGTTTCCCTTTAGTGTCCGTCTTCCTCTCCATTACTCATTCAACAGAAAAAATTAGCTTGAGTTAAAACATCCATTAATTTTATTTTGGTTAAACTCGTGTGAAAAAATCCAATGTACTCTTGGAAAATTCACCTGTATAAAAAACCCTTCTAAATTGGTCGCTTTCTGAAGCAACACAACCGTCTAATGTGTGCCACACTTTCCTCTGCAACTCAAATGATACCACCACAAAAATTGAGCCACTTTGTGTGTGCAACGAGCAGAAATGAATTGTTTCCTCGACAGGCAATACAAGTTAGTGACGGATTCCTTCTTGGTGTGGGAGAGAAGTGTAAAGATGGAATGGCTCTGAAAAACAGATAACGAAATGCTTAACAAATGTCTACAGACACACGACGAGTCATTGGAGATTTGTGCGTAAACGAAGTAATCACTGTATTGCGTTACATTTCTGTTGACTACTCCTAATGATATTCCTAATGTCATGTTATATGCAGGCAATACCGTTATGTCGAATTTTGATGTGTCGAACCAACGGTTATCTCAAAGTAAAACCTTATTCTGTACATATTTCTTCTTTAGGCATCATGTTCCGTTTGTGCCGAACCTGAATAACTCGAAGTTATACATGGGTCCGTCAACTTCGACACAAACGTTTCACTGTATGACATATTCATTGTTGGCTTCTTTCATTCTTCCATATATATCGTGTGTGTGTGTGTGTGTGTGTGTGTGTGTGTGTGTGTGTGTGTGTGTGTGTGTGTGTGTGTGTGTGTGTGTGTGTGTGTGTGTGTGTGTGTGTGTGTGTGTGTGTGTGTGTGTTTGAGTCTAGTGGTTAAAGCGTTCACTCGTCACGCCGAAGACCCGGGTCGATTATTTCCAACATGGGTAAAATGTGTGAAGCCCATTTCTGGTGTGCCCTGCCATTGCTGGAATATTGCAAAACGTAACTCACCAAGTCACTCGCTCACTTTCAGCCTCCCATATATATCTTGTAGTACTACTGCTTGCTCCGATGTACCGTTATGTGGTTGTTAGTTTCCAATCACCAGCTGTACGCATTAATATATCAGATATCTCTATACAGTGAAACCCTGTTTATCCGGACGATCCTGTCTTTAAACAGACACAAAGCATACGCCAAGGACAGTATTTCTGTGAGTAATTATACCGTAAACAGTTAAACCAATACCTTGCTATTTACGATCCCTTTCAAAAGTATTTGACCATGTACTAACCGCAATGATATTCTGTTCATGACGTATACAAGTATTTTTCGATGTCCTGAATACCGAAAATATTACAAGAACCAAATCTACGTATATTTTGTTAATTGTTAAGCCATAAGGCTGTTCTAACCTGTCCATAGTGTTCTTAAATTCAAGACATATCTTCCTGTGGTTGTTTTGGTGCCCGTGGCTGTTTACGTTTTTGGCCATATTTTACGTTAACCTCAATGAACAACAACTCGAGCACGTCCTGTTATTCCTAACGAGGCTAATCAAAACATTCTTAAAATACATGAAATCATTAATACTTCATTGCAAATATGCCACACGAACATAGCAACATCAGCCTTGTACTTGGTCCTCAAGGATTTAATTAGCCATTATAAAAGGACCGCCTTGGTGGAGTTGATAGGGCGTCTGCCCGGGAGCGGAAGGTCTATGGCCCAAAAGGCCTTGTATAACGGTACTTGTTCCTGCCCTGCCTGGTGAACGGCAGTGAGTGAACGAAACAATGATTGGACTCCTCGGTGTCGGTACTTTATATCTAATATGCGTATCTCAATGAGCGTTTGCGCTATAAAACCGGCGTTAGTCCTAACTATTCATTACAGGTGCAGCAAACCGGCTCCACCCCGCCCATGTCCGATTAAATACCTTTCGTTAACGTCTGCCGTGTGTACAACGATTGGCTTGCCGTTGCATGTGTTTGTGACTCGTGCTCCTGCTTCAGGAGCTCACTTAAGCAGGAGTGAGCGAGCTGGCTAAGGGCGAGCTGGCTAAGGCGCCAGGCTAGTGATCCAGCGAAGTTTAGGTATCGGGATCGAGACCACCTGTGACCAGGTGTAAAAACCTTGGAGTCAACTTTGTGTGTAGACTCTTTCTGTGTTGTCACAACCCCTAGTGTACAGTACACAACCCTGTGCATTTAAAAGAACCCACGAATCCGTTGGTAGATGACCAGATGGTGGCCACATGAATACGTGCAAACACCTAGTTGCGGGTACAGCAACGTGCAGTGAACTTGGACAAGGTACTGTGACTATGTGTCCCAGTCCACCCAGCTGTGAATGGGTACCTCGTTAGGATGAGAAAGCCACAATAACTCGTTGCGCCTTTTGGCTGCAAGAGTTGTACACTCCCCAGAGAGTTGAGATTGATAATACGATGTGCCGTTGAGATTGACATCCAATGATCGAGGGAAAAAAATACCAGTGCCTTGAGCATGCACTAGTTGCCTGGATATGTTCGCTATATAAATATCCTATAAGCTTATCGCAAACAGCGAGTACCATAACTATTTGGAATTAATTCAAAAACACATACTAACTATCGCAATCGTAAATTTCTTACTATTATGGCAATGTGTTTTGTCCTTTTGTCAGGTTTACAAACAATAAATTCAATGTTCTTTTAAACTTTGGACTCTTCCAAATTGTTATTTGTACAACGCTGAAAGAAACCAACACGTGTCCTGAATATGGAGACACATCGAGCACTTCATGACTTCTGACTAACACATGCACATAAATCTCAGCCTCTCCGATCATATTAATGCATGACCCCGATTGCCCGATAAACCATGTTGTCTGTCAGTCCAGGAACCTTTACCAATCCACTTCAGTATTGGTCCATAAACCACTACCGGTACTATCTTCGCCCACATCCCTGGGCAATTCCGGCAGTAGTGGCTGTCTCATTGTGTATATCTGGTTAGTTTATGCAGCACATTTAATAAGTGAACTCACTTTATGACAGTAACCTGATCGATGTGCCCCCCTCCTTTGACAGAGAATGTGTTGCAAACGGCCGCCGTGATTATGTCCGTGTCGCGTTAATGTGTCAGGGCAGGATGAAGGGCCGGGATGGCGAGAGGCTATTACTTGCCTGCGTTGTAGCGTTGTAATCACAGGCTTCGCTGACCCCTAATATAGGGTTATGTAGATATGGTGGCCATGGTTCCGTTTGCCATTCTGTTGAATACGGAGCAAGCTGTTTCATTCAGAGGAATCTATTTGGCTTGACACGTTACAAAGTCACAGCCATGACCTTTCCAAATGATCCTTGATTTAATTGCATGCGGGGAACGGTGGACCTCTTTCAGCTTTTGCCTCCGTTGCTTTAAAACCATATCCGTGTAGCTGCCGACGGGTAATTCTTTTCGTTGACGGAGATTACTCGGCGGTCTTTGATCTGTGTAGATGAATTAAAGATGATAGTACATGATTAGGGGTGGTGTTTGACTGGTGTTATGTAACGCATGTGTGTTGATGGTGAATGGAAAGCCGTGACATATGGCGGCAATGATGGTAAAAGTGATGAGTATGATGATGATGATGATGATGATGATGATGAGGATGGACGACGATGATGATTGTGATGATGGTGTGGTGATGATGATGATGATGGTGACGGTGACGGTGATGATGATGATGATCGTGAGGAGGGTACTATTACTACAAAGATTACAAAATCGGACATAACATGTTTGTAGATATCTAAAGGTTTTTTGATGTTCTGTAGAGAAGGCGTGTGCGGATGTCTGTACAGTACGATTGTGAAGATCAATGAAAGGAAATGCGTTGTTTGTTGACTAACGCCTCGGTCAACAAATGCCAGCTATGAACGAGTCTGGACCAAACAATCAGATATTGACAACATGAGCATACGACGGCATGTATCAAGCAGTCCGTACGGTGATTGGTATCAGGAGAATCTATCAAGGCAGTTTGGATACGATGACATGTGTCAACCAACCAAGTCAGCGAGCCTGACCACTCGCTGCCATTAGACGCCTCATATGACAAGCATGGGTTGTTGGAGACCAATTCTAACCCGGATCTTCATGGGATAATTTATTACACATGTGCCATGAAAAGTGCATATTTTGAAGTAGAAAATCCAATGTGTTTTTTATTATTGCTTTTCTAACTAAAGTTAAGTGCATGAACACGCTTGCGAGTCATTCCCTTCACAGGCATCATGGTTAACGAAAGAAGCTTATGATCAAAAGTCAGTGATAATGAATGTCCGCTCTCGTTTTTGAACACCAGTTCATAAATATTTTTGACATATTGCAAATCATGGAATTTTGACAAATGTCCCGTTTTACCCTATATTCTGTCTACCCTATATTCTGTCTCCCTCTATATTCTGTCTACCCTATATCCTGTCTACCCTATATTCTGTCTACCTTATATTCTGTCTACCCTATATTCTGTCTACCCTATATCCTGTCTACCCTATTCTGTCTACCCTCATTCTGTCTACCCTATATCCTGTCTACCCTATATTCTGTCAACCTATATCCTGTCTACCCTATATTCTGTCTACCCTATATCCTGTCTACCCTATATTCTGTCTACCCTATATTCTGTCTATACCTATATATCCTGTCTACCCTATATCCTGTCTACCCTATTCTGTCTACCCAATCCTGTCTACCTACCCTATATTCTGTCTACCCTATATCTGTCTACCCTATATTCTGTCTACCCTATATCCTGTCTACCCTATATCCTGTCTACCCTATATTCTGTCTACCCTATATCCTGTCTACCCTATATCTGTCTACCCTATATTCTGTCTACCCTATATCCTGTCTACCCTATATTCTGTCTACCCTATATTCTGTCTACCCTATATCCTGTCTACCCTATATCTGTCTACCCTATATTCTGTCTACCCTATATCCTGTCTACCCTATATTCTGTCTACCCTATATTCTGTCTACCCTATATCCTGTCTACCCTATATTCTGTCTACCCTATATTCTGTCTACCCTATATTCTGTCTATATTCTGTCTATATATCCTGTCTACCCTATATTCTGTCTACCCTATATCCTGTCTACCCTATATCCTGTCTACCCTATATCCTGTCTACCCTATATCCTGTCTACCCTATATTCTGTCTACCCTATATTCTGTCTACCCTATATCCTGTCTACCCTTTATTCTGTCTACCCTACATTCTGTCTACCCTATATCCTGTCTACCCTATATTCTGTCTACCCTATATCCTGTCTACCCTATATTCTGTCTACCCTATATCCTGTCTACCCTATACTCTGTCTACCCTATATCCTGTATACCCTATATCCTGTCTACCCTATATCTGTCTACCCTATATCCTGTCTACGCTATATCCTGTCTACCCTATATCCTGTCTACCCTATATTCTGTCTACCCTATAACGCATGTAATCATTCCTTCGCCAATGCCTGCCAAAACAGTTCACACAGGAAGACAAAATATATGAGCCACTTACATGAATTGATCGACCATTGTTGACACCTGCTGTTTACTAAAAGGGTAATCATGTTCCGCTCCACCGTTAATACTCGCTCACCCATTGGCACAAAAACGTTTTCCTTCAGTACAGAGGCGTTTACGCTCAATTGAGTCATACAATCAGCATATAATCGAGACTGTTGATATGCGTGGACGTTTGATTGTGGAACATTTGGGCCAAATTATGGTCACAATTATATGTAATTAAATATATTACATGGTCTTTTACCTCTCGTCTTTAAAACCTGAGTGATTGCTTTTTCGTGTTTCACTCAGGAGACAGATATAACTCTAAATGTGGTTGGTTGGTTATTTGGTTGCTGATTAATGCCGCGATCAGCAATATTCCAGCTATATGGCGGTCTGTAAATAATCGTGCCTGAGCCAGACAATCCAGTGATCAACATCATGAGCATCGATCTACGCAATGACGATACAATGACATGTCAATCACGCTTCGCGCCTGAACACCTGATCCCGTTAGACGGCTCTAACGACAAGGATATGCTGTTGAAGACCAAGTCTAACCCGGGTCGCCACGGTTGCTCTGTATGTGGACGTGAAGAGTGTTGATTGAGTTTCTGGTTAGAACCTGTCCTCTGCAACACATGCTGCTCGTAAGAGGTGGCTTTATGGATCGGGTGGTCATTCTAAGTGAACACTGACGTCGATCACTGGATTCTCAGGTCAAGACTCGATTATTTACTAGCCACCTTCATATACCCTAAATATTACTTAGTGCAGTGTTAACCAACAAACACATTCTTAAAGATGCAGCAAGACCTCGTAAACTGGATAATCAACAAGTTCTATCTAGTTCTCCGAACTTCCACATAAGTGGGGTACCGATATTAAACCATAGTACTTATAGATAATATATCACGTCATGAAATTCATACAATGACTGTACATCAAAATAATTGCTGTCTACGAGGTGTCATAATATTTCGGATATTTATTAGCAGCAATTACCGACTCACTTATTCACTAATAGCTGAGGTATTCATTACCGCACCGTTGTTGGCAGTCAGCAGCTCATAAAGGACTGTGAATTACGTTGAAGAAGCTTTGTAAGCCTAGAGCATAACGTACTTCAGTGGAGACATCAATAACACTGCTTTGTTTTATGAAGGTTGGATGTCTTTGAGTCTGGCATTTGATACCTTCGTTAACGATCAAACAAAACTGGCGGTACATCACTCCCCATCCGGCTTTGAAATATAATCCCTATGATGCGTATTTCACAGCGATTAATGTAGATTGCGTTTTAATAGAGACGAACTGCTAATCCTCATGGCGTCTGAAAGGTGTAATTGGGGAATTGTCAGACTCATGTTTGTACAGAGAAACTTCTTCTGAAAGGTTCGACACAACACCGTCGACCACGTTGCATAGAGTAACGTTGCACAGATTGCCATGTCGTTGACAGAGATCCCTCTTATGCCCGACGGAAACAAAGGGTGACTGTCCAAGTAGGAAGACACGTCATCGTTAGTTCTTTTTGTATTTGTTCAATACTTGTAAGACACAAAACCAGGTAATTTCAGAATTCGAAAACTGTCATGGCTAAAAGAAAGCAAAGTTAACTGTAGTCATAATTAACAGGACATTAGTATGTTCAAAGCGCAAAGAGAAACCTACGGGTTATGTATGGAATCCTAGACCGAACATTGTCGTGTTGTTGCCTTGTCGCCCTCACAATAAAGAGCTAAAAGTGGCAAAATTATCCAAATTGCGACAATGCGACAACTCGATATTTTGGTCATTTGTCGCATTGTCGCGTTGTCGCGCTTTGAATACTATTTTTTCTTTATTCATCTTAAGGACGACATTGTGACATAGCGACAATTTTCAAGGTCACATTATGTCGCATTGTCGCATTGTTGCCCCATCTAAGATGACAACTTCTGGCGTTCCATAGGTTATGTGTTAACGCCGGAAACCTGGGTTCGTTCGATTATGCATATATGTACAGTGCCTGATCCTGACCTCCCGATCCCGTTAGTCGCTTCGCATGGGTTATGAAGAACAATTCTAACCCGGACCTTCACAGGCCTCTGGTCAAGAGGCTTGACCACAATCTCCCTGCACAATATATGCCGCCAGAAAACTGAAAAATGGTAAAGGAGATAAGTTAGATGCCGCTTCCATGGTTAGTCCAACCATATACCAGCGTTGAAAAATTCTTGGATAATACAGAGAATATCCACTCATAACTCGGAATTACAGCCCATCAGTCCCTCTGGAAATAATCTTGAAAGGTTCTTGTCAAGGCCCTGGATTTACACCATTAATCCGCAATCCGTAATCCCAGTTTCCTCATAGATTAGACTCTGCACACATCTCGAACAGAGACAACGCCAATTCATTATACGGAGGAGATTATGGCATACATACTGTGGAGATTACACGTGTTCATTTGCGGAAGATGGAGCTTCGGGTAGGTAGCCTTGTGGTAAAAGCGTTCGCTCGTCACGCTGAATGGTAGGTTCGATTCCCAGCATGAGTAAACAAATGTGAATCCAATGTATTGGGCGGGCTCCGGTGTGGTGTGTGGCCCTGAGCATTGGGCGCAGAGAGTCCTGGAATGGGTGACCGTGTTTGACAGCTTGACTCCTGGGACTTTCAGTCCTGTCCCACAACGAAGCACGTGTGATACATGTGGTCTCACCTTAGGCAAGTGAGTTTGTTCCAAATTGCCTCTGTTCAACCAGCAGGAAATTGGTAAACGGTGGGATAAGTCATGTGACTATAACCTTCTAGTGCCTCACAGGCAGCTTGAGTTATCGCGTAAATGAACTCCGACTTGTATGCGCTTAGAGCATGTCGCTCAGTGATGTGGATGAGGCGCTATAAAAGTACTCATATTATTATTATCAAAACCATACTCGCTTAAAATGGAAGTATTGCTGTCTGTAAATTGTGATCTGGAATAGATGGCGTCACTTATAATTCTTTAATAACAATTGTCATCAAAAATAGAATTAAAGTAAGTGAAAATAAAGAAAATAACATTCAATGAGAAAGTCGAATAATGATTTAAAAAACAAGCATAAAACAAAAACAAAACGGTTTTGTCTTCGTGACGGGTGCCATCCTGTTTTCGAAATTCCGCACTGGTTTTGTTTTCCAATTCCAATTCCAATTAGTAAATTTAAAGTTCAAATTCGAAGGAACAAAGTATCTGTAAGGTATGTGGAAATGGGCGATGGCGGATGCTATAGAATGTATAGATCTAGATATTTCATATCTGCTTCATCATTCGCAGCCAGATTGGGAAGTGCATTCTTTAAGGTACATTCGCAGACATCTAGTCTTTAATAAAGAATGGTACTTCCGGATTGTGGGCTACGACAACCTCAGCTAGAATAATCTATAACTAACACTTCTCCAGGAATGTTTCATATACTGTCCCAACTGATTCGCATCATGTCTGTTTTAGATGTCGACGTAGAGGTTCCAACGCTGTATCCCAGTAGAGACGTCGCAGTATCCGACACCCAATGTCGACCTTGACATCTTCATCACGACGTCACTGACGGCATCAAGATGACAACAGCGTCCGTGACGGCTCTAGTCCTGCTAGTTTGTATGGTAAGTTTTGCTGTGAAACAAACTAAATAGCCATGTACAATGCTTCCATATCTCCGCCAGGGGGCGTTGATGACCCAGTCGTCGAATCTCAGTGTCATGTGTCTGTACGCCATTCCGATGCTCGTATGAGAATGTAACAGGAGTTGAAGGTTCAGAGTTCATGTGGTGAGTGACTGAGTTGGGTTTACGCCACCTATAGGAATATTTCAGCAAACTCGGGCAGGGGACACCAGAAACGGCTTGACACATTGTACTCATGTGGGGAATCGAACCCGGGTCTTCGGCGTAACGAGCGAACACCTTAACCACTAAGCTACCCCACCGCCCATCAAAGTTCATGAGTGACGTGATCAGGGAAGTTTTTGTTTCTATGCCCTCTGCCATGACACGCAGTGACTCGACGGGGTGCTTGGTTACATAGGGGCGGGCCTCGCTTAGAAACTGCGTTAGAAAGACATATAATTGTATATACCCTACCCTATTACTATACACCTATACGTCTTTCTAACGCTGTTTCTAAGCGTGACACGTCCCTATGCTTGGTTAGAACTAATCCTCCAGAACAGATGCTGGTCAGGAGAGGTTGCTTCGAGGATCGAGTGGACAGGCTCAGTGATCGATAGTGCCATCGTTCCCCGACGGCATGTTGTGTGCAATATTTCTCACTGGGTTGTCAGGCCCAGACTTGAATATTTACAGGCTGCCGTCATACAGCTGAAATATTGCTGATTGCGATGTGAAACAACAAACAAATTAATGTTATGAAACCTCGTAACATATTTAATCGATATTACACTGAGCTGTCCCTAACTTAGATAGGCGTTGTTCCAATTATACCGTTGCACTGAAACAGTACATCACGCTATGACCCCACATGGGTACAATGTGTGAAGCCCATTTCTGGGGTCCCCCGCGTGATATTGCTGGAATATTGCTAAATCGACGTAAAACAAAACCTCTCACATGAAATTCAGAAGCATGACGGCGGGTGTGACATCACACCCCTTTTCGGCTTTCCTCGTGAGATTACGACGTCACGCTGTTATCCTGATCAAAGCAGCGTTACACCCACGTCGTTCACTTCATGGTGAACTCCCTCTCATAACGATTGTCATAGCAGGCTCCCTCAACCTTCTTCAGGGGCGGTGGGGTAGCCTAGTGGTCAAAGCGTCCGCTCGTTACGCCAAAGACCCGGGTTCGAATCCCCACATGGGCACAATGTGTGAAGCCCATTTCTTGTGTCCCCCGCCGTGATATTGCTGGAATATTGCTGAAAGCGGTGTAAAACCATACTCACTCACTCACTCCCTCAACCTTCTTCTCCTTTTCCCTTGATATGTTGCTAACGTAGACTTGTATCAAGGTATTGTGCAGATGTGAGACAATACCGTTCGACCAACGTCACTCACTCACTCATTCACTCTTATCCGTCCACTCACCTACTGACTCTAATCCACTCACTCACTCTTATCCATCTACGCGATGTATAGTCAACTTAACTGTAAACTATTTTCATAGACTGAATCAAAACGGCTACTCCTGAATGCATGGTTACACTATTTTCCCACTCATACCTTCAGTCACTCAGATATGTGTTGACAAATTACCGTCACTCACTCACTCACTCACTTCTCACTCCATCTTCGTGATGTACAGCTAACTTAACTATAAACTATTTTCATAGACTGAATCAAAACGGCTACTCCTGAAAGGATGGTTACACTATTTTCCCACTCATACCTTCAGTCACTCAGATATGTGTTGACAAATTACCGTCACTCACTCACTCACTCACTCACTCACTTCTCACTCCATCTTTGCGATGTACAGCTAACTTAACTATAAACTATTTTCAAAGACTGAATCAAAACGGCTACTCCTGAAAGCATGGTTACACTAATTTCCCACTCACACCTTCAGTCACTCACATATGCGTTGACAAATTACCATTAACTGTCATCCCAAGACTCATTGGGGAATAATTCACAATTAAAGACCAAGTTCCAACCTTAATATGACTCTGATTGTTTAATGTGATCTTGCAGAGAGCCGTTGAGGAGAAAGAATCTCATCCGAATCTTACTCACCAGGTTGTAATTAACGTCTGGCCCGCTGACAGTGACATGTGATTACGGTATTGTTGGTGACTATCAATGAGAAGATATTGATATGCAATAATCAAATCAAATCATTTTGCATGTTGGTAAGGACTTGACATATTGATAAATGCGTTACTACAAAACAAAGTATTTTGGGACAGATCTCCAAGGTAAATCCATTTACGCTGATGATAAATGACTAGCTGCCAACAAACTCCCGGTATTGGGTTCCTCCAATAGATTTTAATATCAAACAAATTATTTTATGTATAGCGTATAGGTACTTATTAAATATAATATTTGATACACATATGTGTGTTCGTTGGCGATGGTGTTGGGTATAGTGGGCGATGACGTTCACAATTGCAGCAGGGTTGGTGCGGCTGGTGCGAATTGCATGTTGACAGTACATGAGTTTGTCAGATGCCATTTATCTTACAACGATTTGTTTCAAAAGTATGAAAATAGACACTTCTCCAGAAAACACATGTGATAAATGGCATCCTACAGTCACGAGCGCAGTAATATGTCTCTTACACAACACGAAACTCTCATTCTTTTAGGATCGATCTGACATTCACAGTGGCGCATTGATACATAACACAATGGTCATGACGTCATCGCGCCTACTGTTTACGACGCGTACCTCGCGTAGCCCTCCCCTCCCCTTCCACATGGGTTTTCGTATCATCTCAAGGTTATCAGCGCGAAGGTGGTGATAAAGATTAGATAAGATCTCAAAATATATATTAAAGCTCTAAACCTGTAAACTTTCAACACAGATGTAACTGAGTTTGACCCAAGCACGATTGTAATAAGGAAAGTAGTCCTGAATAATCTGACCATTGAGTTGCCATTGACGGACCTTGTACCATGTGTGAAGCCCATTTCTGGTGTCCCCCGCCGTGATATTACCGGAATTTGCTAAAAGCAGCTCACTCACTCACACTCAGGTTAGGAAGACAAATCAGTACTTGAGAACAACTGGATACATTTGATGCAAGTGACGCATAAATACAGACTAATGGTCGAAGTAATAGACAAATATGGTGCCATTTCACGGATTATACGTAATATAATCACTGCTTTATTTCTTGCATTTGTCATCTCATGAAAGCTAGAGAGTTAAGTTGAAGAGACATTGTAGATCAACCAAAGGACTTCTTAAATCCATCATTCTTGTCCTGAAAAAGTGTTCTGAACGGACGTAAGTGATGTGAACTGGGTTTATTACGCCATAATCGTGGTCATCAATAATAGTCACTGAAGTTGCTGATGGAGAAACCGACAAAGATGCCTTTTAAGACAAAGATAATCTCTAATTATTCATTGTGATCCCCATCGAAACGCACTTCCTTGTCTTCTGGCCATAGGATCTGAATTCGGAATCGTTTAAATGGTCCAAAATCCTCCCTCCAGGCGGTCATCAGCTCTCGCATCCCCTTGCATCCCCTCGCATCCCCTCGGTCACTGGGACATCGTTGCTCATCAACCAACAACTTACACATCATTGAACAGAAATATCTAAAATATGTTTCCCATTTCGAATTGAAATGTCGCTGTCACGCACTCACTAAAGATGGATGTATCGATTCCTAAATATTCGTTTCATTTACAAACAAGATTCAGAGACGTGCAATCACTGGTTGGTTTTTAGTTGTTGTTTTTATTAACTGGGAAATGTTCCGTGTGTAGGTAACCCACATGCACAATAAGTGAATGAGTATGGTTTTACGCCGCTTTTAGCAATATTCCAGCAATATCACGGCGGGTGACACCAGAAATGGGCTTCACACATTGAACCCATGTGGGGAATCGAACCCCGTATTTTCGGCGGACGCTTTAACCACTAGGCTACCCCACCGCCCCACACTAAGTGGACCTTAAGAGAGAAAATGTTGACACAAAGGCTCCGGTCTAAACGATTGCACAGTATGCAAGTGATTACTTAAAATCTTGACATTCGTCAAATACAAATTTAGTTCAATTTAATTTAGTTAAAGGTTCTTAAGGGATGTAAAGTTACATACATAGTTAACGGACACGCTCAAAACAAACTAATGAATGTAACATAGAGTTTTATTGGACTCTCTACTTGCTGTTGTTAGTTGAAATGCGTATAATAATGAGTGGGTGAGTGAGTGAGTTAAAAATGCTATATCAATCTTAATATGTGTGACCCCCCAGTTATGACGTTTAGTATGCATGTTGGTAAACTATCAACAGTAGAGAAGCACCAGTCTCGGTTATCTTCTGAAACAGTTTCCATTGTGGGTAAAAGGCAAATTAGTGATGAAAATTATACAATGTGTGAAGCCCATTTCGTTTGTACACGGTCGTGATATTGCTGGACCATTGCATAAAGTGGTGTAAATCCCAACTCACTCACTCACTAGTTCGATATAATCAAAAAACTCTCTGCTACCGACAATAATTAAAATCAAGATCTTGACAATGACATTTGAAGTTAACACTAAATCATTATCACATTATCAATCATATAAATAAAATTGCTTGTGAGATCTGCATTTCATAATGCCAACGGCTGTAGTGAAAGTTTGACTTGTGTAACCGGAGGATTCAGAAGAGGATATGTCTCGTTGGACAGTTTCCTTGTCGATGTATCAGGTATACCGGGGATTATTACGGAGGAGAGTCGGTAATGACCATCACCCCTGGAAGAGGAAGAGTATTGCAAAGAAAGATAACTCTGGTTGTAATGTTTGACTACGTCTTACCGCAACATCAGAACAAGTGAATGGTTGGTTGTTTAACGCACTCAGCAACATTCCAGCTATATGGCGGCAACTGTAAATAATCGAGTCTGGGCCAGACAATCCAGTGATAACACCATGAGCATCGGTCTAAGCAATTGGAATACGATGACATGTATAAACCAAGTCAGCGAGTCTGACTACCCGATCCCGTTAATCGGCTCCAACGACAAGCATGGGTTGACCAACGACAAGCATGGGTTGACCAACGACAAGCATGGGCTGACTGACGACGACAAGCATGGGTTGACCAACGACAAGCATGGGTTGACCAACGACAAGCATGGGTTGACCAACGACAAAGCATGGGCTGACTGACGACAAGCATGGAAGACTAATTCTGATACGCATCTTCACGGGTCTGTTCTTCCAAGCGCAGCAAATGGTAATCTCTGAAGGAGGGTCTTCCGGACAAACTTAAGGCCCGTTATTCCAGCTTAATAGTCTGATGGTCTGCGAGCTATCAGGAATGATCTCTATAACTCCCTTAATATAACCAGTAACCAATTGCTGCAGTAGCATGCGAGCAGGTCGGAATGAGCCCAATGTATTTCATTTGTTAAGGTCAGCACACCTTGATGCCCATCAGAAAAGTAATCAGGATCAGGAACTCTATTTCATAAACATGTGTTTAAAATCAAAATTTAAATTCTTTTCGCACTTTCCTTTTGATTGCAAAAAACAACAACTGTGATCTTCATTCGAAGTAGCATGTTAACCCGTGTCTGGTACACTGCATTCGTACGTCAATGAAAAAGACAAACGAGCTCATCTATCTTGATTTTTTTAAATCCAAGCTACATCCAACTTTACCTAAACATTTCCAATAAAACACGCCATGATTTATTTACTTGTGTGATAAATTACTGTGGTTTGAATTTAAAGAAACTGCACATCAAATCATGTGCTACTCCATAACCGACAAACATATACACCTGCAATTTAACACAATATATCTGCATGGCCGTTAAGCAACACGTCATCGGCCTGGACACCGTTAGCTTAAACACCATCCCATGACTCTTTTAGACTTTCAATATCTTACAGTCGATTTCAGTGAAGTTCTGAAATAGAAATGTCTGTTGTTTTACAGAAAAATATATTTGATTCGTCTCAAAGAACTGGCTGATTCTACTGGTACAAAGGAGTAACGGCATCGCAAATTAGGTTTTGATGCTCCCGTTATGCTTCAATGGGCAATCACCAGATTAGAGTAACAAAGTACGATATATAATGCAGTGTTGACGTGAGAGAGGAAGAGGTGACAAAAGCTATCGCCTGTAAATTATACGAAAATGGATTTTTTTAAATCCGAACGTTTTTTCCCCAAGTAGTTTTACTGTGGTTTTTGACATAAATAGTTTGATATTTAATTATTAAACGCAAGTTGATTTGGATGTTCTATTTTAGCTCGCGCCAGAAAAAGATTCTGCCGTGTATACGGAACTTATTACATCACACGCACACGCACACGCGCACGCACTGAGCGTTCAATCAATAAAGCAACCTTTTACGTTAAAATAATTTGAAGAACATTCAACATGCAAACTGACTTCCCATACAGCAATGACTTACAGCAATTTTATTACTTCAAACTTACATCGTTGGTGTTGTGGTTTGGTTTGTCATGTGCAGTTTCGCTGTTCGTTCACAGTCCATTTAGTTCGAGTCAAATTATTACAATATGGGAATTCAATCACGGAGGTATGGCCTTGTCGCCAGTTGGGAGACATGGTATACAGTTACTCACGTCACTTAATAGGGCAGTGGGACAGCCCAATGGTTGATGCGTGTGATGGCCCCACTTAAGAACCTAGTTCGATTCCCATTCTGAATGCTGATGCGCGAGTCACTGCCTTTGGTTTGTAGTCAGTGTTTATATGATGATGATATTTATCATTATGACTATTATAAAGCGCATTTTCCCTCTTACTTGTGCATGCCCAAGGCGCTAACACGTTGTTAACCCGGATAACCCAAGCTTAACAGTCACATGACTTTTGTCACCGGGTACCCATTTACTGCTTTGTGAAAAGAGGCAATTTATGAACAAAGTCACACGCCTAGGGTGAGACCACATGTGACAAAATGTGTTCTTCGTTGTGGGGCAGGACTAAAAGCCTAGAAACTCTCAGGAGCCAAGTTGCCAAACACGGTCACTCATTCAAGATTCCCCGTGACCAACGTTGCTTAACTTGAACTGACTATGACGTGGGCTCTACGCAAAGGACAACACACCACAGCCACCACATGTATATTTACGATTTCCTTTTTGTCCTGATCATGTAGGGTAGCCTAGTGGTTAAAGTGTTTACTCGTCAGGCTGAAGACCCGGTTCGATTCCCCTCATGGGTACAGTGTGTGAAGCCCATTTCTGGTGCCCCCTTCGTGATATTGCTGGAATATTGCTAAAAGCGGGGTAAAACTAAACTGACTCACTGATTATGCTTCAGCGCTATGCACGTGCTCGTGGATGACACCGTAATGACAAAAGGTATGCGTTACTTCGGGCTTTCCTCCCCCATTAACCTGACTAGCAATGATATAACTGACTCATATCTCATTTCCAGGGCCATGACGCAATCGCCAAAGAGAAAATGTGCCGTCACAAATTTGGAATGCGTCCTCCTGACGAGTTTCGGTTGTATTCGTGCGCATGGTGCTATTTCCACGTCTCCCGCTCCCTGAAGCTTACCGCCAACCTCAGGACTCCATACCTGGAGGCAAGGGTGAATGGATCCACGTTCTCCAAGGGTTCTTTGCTCATACCGGATGTCAAGAACGCCACCTGTCGGAGCATGATATGCGAGACTTTAACCCCCGATCTGTGTGACCGCTGGAGTATGTGCTGCCATCACGCTGAAGACTGCTGTCGGCGTCAAATTGAAGCCCCGCTCCATACCAACACCACGTGCCACCGCACGTGGGATGGTTACGGATGCTGGGATGATACGGCTCCTGGTACCACCACCTTCCTCAGCTGCCCTAGTTTCCTGGAGTACGCAGTGCCTACACGTAAGTCAATGTTACGAATCATACAAAGCTTGAACATGTCCATCACTTACGTATCCTTTACGTGTGTGGTTCTGTTAAAAAGAATATACAATTATCTGTGCAGAGTCGGGTTCCTTTGGCGTGCAGAAACCTATGATCTATGATCTCTTTAGTTCGAACGTCATTCCTGAGACATCGTCGCATCAAAGGCCGTAACTGGCAAAAGTGTGGGAATGGTCTCTCTAACCCTGAGTGGCCGATTTGAAAGTCCTGACAATTTGCTGTGCAGAGATGCGTCCCTTGGGTGATACAGAAACCTATTGTCTTTAGTTCGAACGAATGTAACTGCTGAAACGTCATCGATACCAAATCACGTCACTTGCAAATGTGAAAGTATATGCTCTCTAACCCTGAGTGGCCGATTCGAAGGTCGTGACAATTTTCAGAGTTGCGTCTCTTGGGCGTAGCAGAAACCTTTAGTTCCCTTCTGGAGTTCTCTTCCACTAATTCCATTTGTCGTATTCACTGGGTGGTAATAGCCCTTAGAGTTATCCTCATAGAACAGTGAATGTTTTGTGAATCTAAGAAATAGTTTGATGCTTGCGAATTACCTGTCGATGGTGTTTTAGACGTTCTGGAGATGTTCAGAGAAAGAGGAGCGCTTAAAGTACTGTCGGAAATAGAAAAAACCCTGTTTTTAGGCTGTTACTCTGTATCCTTACAATTTACACAATTGCAAATAGCATATGTCGAAATATCCCACATCGGCCTAACTGGGCGTTCAGTGGGATGCGTAAGAGGATATCCAGAAATGCATGTTTAATCGTAAAATCGGGCAAAACTTACGAACAGCTGCTGAAAACAATAGATCAGACTATAGATGGCAATTAGGTCGCTCAGCCAGGTATGACAACGGACCGTCAACTCATTTGGCATGTAATGCACGTGCTGCCCACAGACACAAGGGGTCATCTCAAATATCTTTTATGCTTGTTCATGTATATTGAATATGTCTCTACTGATTTTCTAATGTTAGCTGATATCTCTATCCCCCGACCCCAACTACCGTCAGCAACACGGTTTTGCTTTTGAGACTACCCCTCCTACCTGTTTCTTTTTGTAGTGATAGTGAGACTCAATGGTATCTATATCATTAACAGTTTCAGTATTAAAGTTGTTATTTTTTACGTCTGCTATCGTTTATTATGAAACTGAGTCTAATTTCAAAATGGAATTCAAAACGTGTCATTTGTTATACAATATCATCCCACACTAATTTGCATAAAGCCATGGTCTGCTCCAAATAAGCCTCTTCGGACTTTGCAAAAAACCGCATTGCCCATTTCTGCACTAATCTCTCCTCAGTAAAATCCTTTTTTTAACGTTTCCTATCTCCCTACCACTGAGACTGTAGTTAGGCCGAACTGAGTTCAACAGATATTTCACACTTTCACATATTAACTACCTAGCTTGTAAATATAAATGTGAAAAAACAGTTTTTTCTATTTCCGACAGTACTTTAGTTTTTATTAGTTACACTTTTGTCAGAACGAATTTAGTAACTAGGCACTATGGCGAAAAAAGCCTGAAACGTATGGATTTTTATTAGTAAATGAAAAAATAAAATAAACTTCAACACTGAATTGCAGTTACCGTTTCACAAATGCGTGGCTGTTATACGATATATTAAACCTATGCTTATACCATTGTCTGTAAGCTGTAGTTTGTTTAGTCTCCATCGAAATAGTGGACAATTTTCAGTGCACGCTGGCATTCATGACACGTGTGGGCTGCAAATGCATTGTGTCGTTAAAAATATTATTAAACTAAAATCTAAAAGCACTACCCAAAAGCTTTCAACAACACTAGCCGTCATGCAGTTGCGCTGTGATGGTGTTAGATTGTCGGGTTAATATGGTGAAACTGACACACATACTTTTCTGCAGCTGTAGGCTGTAGTAGGATCGATTAAAAACATACTTTTCTGCCCTTGATTTGCATGCGCTAAGCAGTAGATTTTTGGTGAATGCAACTTGCGATATTTTTCGGCTCCTGTCGCTTATGACAAAGACTTGTGATCACTACAGATTTGAGTGTTTTATAAGGCATTGTGATCGTGAACGTCAAATTGTTGATCGTTGGTTGGATTGTTGTTTAACGCCGCACTCAGCAATATCACAGGTATATGGCTGCGGTCTGTAAGTAATCGAGTCTGGACCAGACAATCCAGTGATCAACAGCATCAGCATCAATCTACGCAAATGGGATACGATGACATGTGTCAACCAAGTCAACGAGCATGACCACCCGATCCCGTTAGTCACCTTTTCTGACAAGCATTTCTAACCCGGATCGTCAAGGGTCTGTCAATTTGTGATATCCTTCAGTCTGTTATGTCTGACCACGCACAAAGGACCCAGAGGCTTGAACTCTGATATGAATCTTTTATTACCGAGATTTCTCTTGCATCCCAATATGTAGTATCCATGTTTCATTGCTAAAATGCTGATATTACGTTTATCAGGGACATACAAATTTATGTGTATCACTTGAGTTCAGAGAATAAGGCCACACCCATTCAGTTACAGTAATTAGAAGTGAGTTCCCTATATCCAGTTTGTTTGTTTTCGAATTGTGTATAATTATTGTGTGGTGTGTGTCCCTTACATGTCTCAGTCCTGCGGTCTATCATACTCTTCCTTCTGCAGGTAATGCTATCAAGCAGTGCAATGCTGACGGTACTTGGTACAAGAAGAAGCTGCTAGACTGGACCGACTACACGCCGTGCCTCGACAAGGAGGTAAGTCTAACGTCTATACAACACATCATTACTTCCCCTTTAGTTGTGACTCCATTAGCCCTCTGACCGTTAGTTCTGCCCCGTTAGCTCTGTCCCGTTAGTTTTGTCCCCGTTAGCTCTGTCCACGTTAGCTGTCCCGTTAGCTCTGCCCCCGTTAGCTCTGCCCCCGTTAGTTCTGTCTCCGTTACCTCTGCCCCCGTTAGCTTTGTCCATGTTAGCTCTGTCCCCGTTAGCTCTGTCTCCGTTACCTCTGTCCCCGTTACCTCTGCCCCCGTTAGCTCTGTCCCGTTAGTTCTGTCCGCGTGAGTTCTGTCCCGTTACTTCTGTCCGCGTTACCTATGTCCCCGTTAGTTCTGCCCCCGTTACCTCTGTCCCCGTTAATTCTGTCCGCGTTACCTCTGCCCCCGTTAGTTCTGCCCCCGTTAGCTCTGTCCCCGTTAGTTCTGCCCCTGTTAGATCTGCCCCCGTTAGTAATGTCCCCGTTAGTTCTGTCTCCGTTACCTATGTCCCCGTTAGTTCTGCCCCCGTTACCTCTGTCCCCGTTAGTTCTGTCCGCGTTACCTCTGCCCCCGTTAGCTCTGTCCCCGTTTTTAGTTCTGCCCCCGTTAGCTCTGTCCCCGTTAGTTCTGTCTCCGTTAGTTCTGCCCCCGTTAGTTATGTCCACGTTAGTTCTGCCCCCGTTAGCTCTGTGTCCGTTAGTTTGTACCCGTTAGTTCTGTACCCATTACCTCTGCCCCGTTAGTTCTGTCCCCGTTAGCTCTGCCGCCGTTAGTTCTGTCTCCGTTACCTCTGTCCTCGTTAGCTCTGCCCCCGTTAGCTCTGCCCCCGTTAGTTCTGTACCCATTACCTCTGCCCCGTTAGTTCTGTCCCCATAGCTCTGCCGCCGTTAGTTCTGCTCCGTTACGCCGTTAGTTCTTAGCTCTGCCCCCGTTACTGTACTTACCTGCCCCGTCCTCCCCGTTAGCTCTGCCGCCGTTAGTTCTGTCTCCGTTACCTCTGTCCCCGTTAGCTCTGCGCCATTAGCTCTGCCCCCGTTAATGCTGTCCCCGTTAGTCCTGTCCCCGTTATATCTGCCCGTGTCAGATCCGACCTCGTTTGCTGTGTCAAGACACCAGCCCTCAACCAAACAGTCGTATTTCCTTGGCTTTTCTATTGACAGGTGAAAAACAGGAAAGGTATATGTCTTATTGATACATCACATACATGCGAAGCGTGACTGAAGTCATTTTGCACAAACTAAAACGCAGACTTTCTACTGTGAAGTCATGTCGTTTTTCTGCGAGACCAATTCACGGATGTTATCACGCCTTTTCTAGGCAATCGTAACGCGATGTCAGATGTCCCTTCCAGGATTCCATACAACCGCATTAAATAACGTGAACACAGGTCGCTGGGAAATAATAGGATCTGCTAGTGAGCTAGTGATTGAGTAAGTTTAGTTTTACGCCGCTTTTAGCAATCTTAAAGCAATATTACGGCGGGGGACACCAGAAATGGGCTTCACCCATTGTACCCTTGTACTGATTCGAACAAGGGTTTTCGACCGAACGTTGTAACCATTAGGCTACCCCACCGCCCCGGATCTGCTGGTAGTAAACTTGGAAACTATGATGGTCAGTCATCACGACGTTTGGTCCTTGCTCTGTCTGTGTGAAACTCCACCGCAGTGATGTAACGGTAATGTTCCTTAAAGCTGCATTACATTCTACTCAAACATGTTTTCTATACACTCCAAAATAGGCATCACCACTGGGTAATACAAACGTCAACAATTGCAACCAGGATCGCATGTCAGGAATCAGTGACTCTGGGCCCTATTGCAACGCAATTCGCTATACTTGGTTACCTCCCTTATCCGTGCAGGATCCGGTTATTGTGCAATCAGATTTCTTGAGTTTCCCATGTTATGATAACTGACCAGCCCCTTTAAGAGGATGTTACCAAAATGGATTCAATCACTTTGGTCATCCACTCACATCACTCTCTTTACTGGTGTCCCCCGCCGTGATATAGCTGGAATATTGCTGGAATATTGCTAAAACACACTCACTCACATCACTCTGACATGCCGTGGTATAAGAAATACTATTCAACACAAATTTCACACATCTGGATAAATAGTGTCAGGTGCGGATCCTTCTGTGTGTTAGGATCTGATGTTAATTGCGTGCTTGAACACTGCATCATAGCTCTAGACTGTCTTGAAAGCGCGTAAAGGTTAAACAAAAAGTGATTTCGCTTGAAGACATGCCGGGGCCTTTAATGGGATTATTATCGCTGTCACATTCATTGATGGCCATAATCCAGTGACGACAAATCAATACAAGATGTTTTAAGACGTTTTCTCACATTTTCCCTTAATGCAGATGTTTTCAAGCAGCAGCATAAAAACGTAATTGTGTAATTCTCCAAATATGAAACCAAATACACTTTTCCCTTTCAAAGATAATCAGCGAGACGCGACAAATCTGTAGATGGCTGCGTTTAGCGCTTGGATAGAAGATGGCCTGCGTTGGTATTTCATTCGATATTACTAATAACGTACTTCAAACTAAAAAGGAGCACATTAAGCGGCGTGCGTGGCCGTGGGGAGTAGGTGTGTAAACAGTACAAGCATCATTGTTCCAAGAGATATTGACACAGGTTGCTAGACCAGCTATCATGTGACAATACACAACGCTTAATGTCCAGCTGCTCGTCCATCCAGACCATGGATTGGAGTGTTGTCCACTTCGTCTCCCACTGCTTATTTGCTTCTTTGATCAGTATTGTGAGAAGGCGGCCAGGAGGTCCTGCACGGATAGATCGGTATTCTCCTCCGTGAGCGGACGGTCTCGTCTAGCTCATCACTGAATCTTCATCCTTCTCTTCCCATTAGCTGTTCCGCAACAGCTGAATAAAACATCCTTTGTCGGTAAATTGAAGGCTTTTCTCATTTAAGATGTAGCGACAGTTTTTTGGGGGGACTGAGTAAATTGAACAGTTTTTGTGCCTGTGGCAGGATAATGCATTCTGATCATTTTCACTCTCGGTCAATTTATAACAGCGGGATTTTGAGATCGCGATGCAAGAAATGAGTGAATGAGTGAGTATTATTTTACGCCGCTTTTAACAATATTCCAGCAATATCATGGCGGGGGACATCAGGAATGGGCTTAACACATTGTACCCATGTGGGGAATCGATCCCGGGTCTTCGGTGTGACGAGTGAACGTTTTAACCACTAGGCTACCCCACCGCCCCCCAAGAAATGAGTTTTTCTCATCACAATGAGACGAAATGCATACACCTGAATTAAATTGCTATTAGGGAGGTGCACACGTGTGTATGTTCATAGTCTGGTATTGCAGATGTATGTGGGATATAGGAATAGGTGGAGAGGTTTGCAGGAATAGGCTGAATGTAGAAATATATATATAAGTTATATAGATTAACGCCACGATAAGGTTATTGCTCTTATATAGCCATGCGCTTATGTGTGCGGCTTGTCTTTTTCTTGGGTCAGAGTTAAATACCGCTTCATACCAGATTTCAAAATGTGGTGCTTGTTATTGCCATGGCATGTGTGGTATGAAACAAAGACTGGCCGGCTCGAGTCAGGTTAGTGTGTATGAATGGAGTGGTCATGTTGAAACAGCCACAGTGAGTGAGTGAGTTTAGTCTTACGCCGATTTTAGCAATACTCCAGCAATATCACGGCGAGGGACACCAGAAATGGACTTCACACATTGTACCCACGTAGGGAACCGAACCCGGGCCTTCGGCGTGACGAGCGAACGCTTTAACCACTGGGCTATCCCACCACACCTAAACAGCCACAATATCGCAATGGTCCAGAATTATAAAACCGCTGATGAGCGTCACAATTTATCTTTAGATCCGATCGACTTATCACCAGCAGTGCAAGTTTTGCAACTTTAACATTATGTACGAAATACTATCATTAAAACGTTTGATCGAAATTTAACTCGTCTCACATATCACGTGACGTTTGTTCCTTCTATATTCTTATTGACAATACATAATGAGAAGAACAATTGTATTGTTTTTGTCAAACAACATGTTTGTCTAATCTCGCAACTGGCAAGTTCATGTTTTTCTTATGTCTGTACCACTCATAAAGAAGTTGATGTTTTTCTCATATCTGTACCACTTATAAACGTTGAACTCTGTGGAGAGTACAGAAATTCGATTTACCAAAGACTGGTTGAACCCTACTAGGGAGTTTCAACCACGATAATCCCCTTTAAATGTTCAGAAACCTGTAAAAACGCATATTGCTACTTGGCCTTTTCTTTTTTATTCCCTTGCCAGCCCTCTGACAAGTGACAAACGCGTATATCGTGAGACATGCATTTTACGAGGGCGACTTCAGAACTAAATAGACAGGAAGTCTTTTCCAACACTGATCCTATCACCGAAGGATGTTTAACATGTAATCAACACTCGGTTAAATCAATCAACTCTGATCCAGGATATGGTGATGGAAATTCAAAGGTGTATTTATCCCAGCAAAACGTCATTCCTTTCACGATCACGATCAGTCAAACAAGAACATGCTGCCCAGGTTTTAGTGATAACCCGTATCAGTTGGACAAACGTATGCGTCAAATTGTGTCGAGTTACATCCCTGTGTCCTACAGCATATCCAGCTCTTGCAGTTAAAGCAGTAACCTTATATTCAGTCATTGGACATAACTAAACTATTGTCATTCGAATGATGTACATAAGCTAATTTGATGGGTGAAAACCCGTAGCAGTTGGACAAACGTCGGAGGCATTTTATGTCGAGTTGCACTCCTGTCTTGCAGTCAAAACTGAGAGACGGTACAATGTAGGCTCTTTACAAGACTAAACACAACATCTTTCTGTGGTTTCACTAGTAACCCTAATTTCAGTCACTCTGTGTAGTTGCGTTACTTTTCATTCGAGTGTAAATCAGCATATTTTGAAATGTTTTGGGTGTTAACCCACAGCAGTTGGACAAACGTATGTGTCATTCCTGTATCTTGCAGCATTTTCAGCTCTTGCAGTCAAAGCTGAGAGACGGGGACACGATATAGCCTCATTGTGATACTAGGCACAACATTTTCATCATTACGATACTAGGCAGATACTTCTACAGTTTCACTAGGAGGCCTATATTCAGTCACTGGGCATAATTGAGTTATTTTTCATTCGAGTGTAAATCAGCTGATTTTGACATATTTTGGGTGATAATCCATAATAGTTGGACAAACGAGCGTCTGAGGCATTTTGTGTCGAGTTGCACTCCCGTGTCTTGCAGCATATCCAGCTCTCGCAGTCGAAAGTGAGACACGGTACGATGTAGCGTCTTTACAAGACTAAGCACAGTAGTTTCACTAGTGACCCCAATTTCAATGCCTGAGTGTAATTGAGTTATTTTTTCATTCGGTTGGAGTAAATCAGACGAAGAAGGTTTACAAAATAAACTAGGGCGGTGAGAAGATTGATACTAATGTTATACCATGGCGTCAGATGCCACACGAAATCCATGGAAAATTGTATCCCTGTCAAGCTGTTGCACTAATGGCGATCTGGTAGCAGCAGTAGATAGCAGTTGTTGTAATACTGGTGATAAAAGCTGATAATATTATGATACTGTGCTGCCAGCTATATATGTGGTAGTGGAAGACAAAGTGCTTAGTTCTGTAGGCGTAGTTTTTTGCCTGTTGGTAGTGGCATTTGCAATTGTGTTGGAGCAACACTGCAGTAGTGAGTGCCTTTTCTGGGCAACCGTAATGCGACAATGCAACAAAGCGACAATGTCCCTCCAAGGACATTTATTTAACCACATTAAATAACGTGAACACAGGTCGCTGGACAGTAACAGGATCTGCTAGTGAGCTAGTGAGTGAATGACTTTGGTCTTACGCCGCTTTTAACAATATTCCAGCAAGATCACGTTGAGAGAGACCAGAATGAGATTTACACATTGTACCCATGTGGGGAATCGAACCCGGGTTTTCAACATGACGAGCGAACGCTTTAACCACTATCCTACCCCCACCGTCACCTGATGTAGTAGTAGCAACAGAGGTAGTAGTAGTAGTAGTAGTAGTAGTAGTAGTAGTAGTAGTAGTAGTAGTAGTAGTAGTAGTAATGAAAGAAAATATATTTGGAGGATGGTTTGAGGAGTACTTATAAACTGTATCCCTATCAAAGGCCGAAATGTATATATTGCATGACACATGGTCCACAGTTTTACTCTCCTAATTAAGTAACAACGAATACAGTACAATAAAATATCAGTTCTACCAGCATGTGATTCCCCGTCGAAACAAAATAGCGAAAAGTGACATCAAAATAATGATCGTTTGTTAAACAACCTTTTTATTCGGGTGTTCAAAATTATGAGACAAATCATCAGAGTTGGTCTGTCGATTTCATGTGACTGTGCAAAATTTGGTTTTGTTGCAATGATTAGATTTTGTGTCAGTGAGCAATTAAACGGTCTCAAATGAAATCAAACGGACTGGACGTAGCATGCTTCCTTGTTAACTCACCAACGTCCAGAATGCCGATCACGCAGTTTACATGTGGTATGGCACTTTTCTAGAGAGGATAAAAACAATTATACAATAAGCGTTTCTTTCTGTCCAGTTACACCTGCTGTGTAAGCCGTTACGGATGACGTTACTACTCAATCTGTTGTCTTACAGTTTCTAGTCATTTTTGTTTGAGTTAGTGAGTGCGTTTAGTTTTACGCCGCACTCAGCAAAATTCCAGCTATATGGCGGCGGTCTGTAAATAATCGAGTCTGGACCAGACAATCCAGTGATCAACAGCATGAGCATCGATCTGCGCAATTGGGAACCGATGACGTGTGTCAACCAGGCCAGCAAGCCTGATCACCCGATCCCGTTAGTCGCCTCTTACGACAAGCATGGGTTACTGAAGGTTCATTCTAACCCGGACCTTCACGGGTTCTTTGTTTGAGAGTATTCAGACAACGCATGTAATATACAGATACTACGCTTTTCATACTGAGCGGGATCAAAGTCTTCTCTTGACACAACGATGAAGACACATACATAAATCAACGGGATTGGGTGAAGCTTGACGTTAAACACCGTGCGTGGTCGTATTAAAAACATAACAAGTGTGACCATAGAGGAAAATATTTCACTTTCAGAAACCCCTTAAAAACATGGGTTATAAAAAATCTAATCTTGTCTTGCACGCTTTAGAAGTCGCAGCAACTTATCAACTTCATTCTATTTTTTGGTAAAAGTTGTTGGGCTTTTTATCGTTTTTTGTTGGAACGAGTGATCTTTTACAAACAAATCACAGGTCTCACATCAAGAGTAATTGTTGGTCCCTCATGTACACATTGGTTTATGCCTA